>NC_091984.1:237537622-237619098 GCF_044704955.1 Pristiophorus japonicus | reverse complement strand
GCTCCAGCACCGCCCCCACCCCTCTCCCCACCCCCACACCGCTCCGACCCGCCCCCTTCCCACCCCCACACCGCTCCAACACCGCCCCCCCCTCCCCACCCCCACCCCCACACCGCTCCGACTCGCCCCCTTCCCACCCCCACACCGCTCCAACCCCCCCCCCTCTCTCCACCCCCACACCGCTCCGACCCTTCCCCCTCTCCCCACCCCCACTTCTGCCCCTCTCCCCACCCCAACACCGCTCCGACCCCCACCCCCACACCACTCCAACACTGCCCCCCCCCTCTCCACCCCCACACCGCTCCGACCCGCCCCCTTCCCACCCCCACACCGCTCCAACCCCCCCCCCTCTCCCCACCCCCACACCACTCCAACACTGCCCCCCCCCTCCCCACCCCCACACTGCTCCGACTCTCCCCACCCACACACCGCTCCGACCACCCCCCCTCCCCACCCACACACCGCTCCGACCCCCCCCTTTTCCCCCCCCCCACACCGCTCCGACCCTTCCCCCTCTCCCCACCCCCACACCGCTCCGACCCCCCCACTCTCCCCACCCCCACACCGCTCCGACCCCCCCACTCTCCCCACCCCCACACCGCTCCGACCCCCCCACTCTCCCCACCCCCACACCGCTCCGACCACCCCACCCCCACACCGCTCCGACCCCTCCCCCTCTCCACACCCCCACACCGTTCTGACCCCTCCCCCTTTCCCCACCCCCACACCGCTCCGACCCCCCCCTCCCCACCCCCACACCGCTCCGACCCCCCCACTCTCCCCACCCCCACACCGCTCCGACCCCCCCCCTCCCCACCCCCACACCGCTCCGACCCCTCCCCCCCTCCCCACCCCCACACCGCTCCGACAAGAAACAAAGTGCTGAAAACCGCCCGTGCATTGGGCTAATGGTTAGTTGCGCCCCACTTCGGGCAGAGGGCGATTTCGGCCCCGTCCTGTCTCCCTGGCAGCTGCGACACGGAAGCCGCTCCATTAACGCAGTTTCCTTTCCCCTGTACACAGTCGCTGGCCGACGTCCACCAGCTCCAGGAGAAGACCCTCGCCTCGCCCACCCAGGAGACCCCCGGCTTCCTGCAGGGCTCCAAGGACTCGGTCGGCAGCAGCAAGAACTCCTCCTGCGACATCGACGACTTTGTGCTGGTGCCATACAACAGCCCGACGCACTACTCCAGTAAGTCAGCTCCCTGCGGGCGAGACACGCGGGAATCGTCATACCGACAGCTCCGACAGGAACGCAGCGACCTCTGCGCTCCTCCAATTCTGGCCTCTTGACCATCCCTGATTATAATCGCTCCACCATCGGTGGCCGTGCCTTCTGTTGCCTGGGCCCCAAGCTCTGGAACTCCCTCCCTCCTTTAAACCTACCTCTTTGACCAAGCTTTTGGTCGCCTGCACTAATTTCTCCTTATGTGGGACGCTTTACTACGTTAAAGGCGCTATATAAACACAAGTTGTTGTTGTTTCCAAACTGGGAGTTGTTTCTGGGAGAGGTACTGTGGAGCTGCTGTGGTGAAGTAGAGATGGGTAGATTTTCGCTGGGTAAGGGTATCGTGGGGTATCGAACAAGCAAGTCGCAATGGTGTTGAGGACCTCATCTGCCGTGATCTGATAGAATGGCGGTTTACGCTCGAGGGCCCGAGTGGCCTCCTCCTGTTCTCAGTGTTGTCTCCGGCTCAATAACTGTAGAGAATTACAGCCATTCTTCCATTTTTTTCCTTAAGCACGGAATGTCACCCCTCCCCCAAAGTACTTGATCATAGCAAAACTTTGAATACCATAAACACGGCTAATAACTGATTTGCATAAACAAATGATAGCCTGCGTTAAACTGTAGTCATCCTTAGAGTCCTCTGGTTCTAGTATAAAGGGCAATGTGTTAATGGAGCCTGAATGCTCAGACCAGTTTTCTTGTGTTCCAGTAAATTGAGAGGCGTCTGGCTGGACAAAGCAATGCACAGCATGTATTTGAGTTCAGGAAGAAACATAAAAACATAGAAAATAGGTGCAGGAGTAGGCCATTCGGCCCTTCGAGCCTGCACCACCATTCAATAAGATCATGGCTGATCATTCACCTCAGTACCAGGGTAGAGAACAAGAGCAAGCTTCCTGTGGGAACAAACTTTAGTGAAACACTTTCAGTAGCAAACTCTACTGTCTTCACTATCACTTGCACTGTCTCCGTGCCGTGTTCTGTGTCAACAACAACCTGTATTTATATAGCACCTTTAATGTTGTGAAATTCCCACGGCGCTTCACAAGCGTGTTATAAGACAAAAAACTTGACACCGAGACACATCAGGAGAAATTACAGCAGGGTTGGTCAGAGAGGTAGGTTTTAAGGAGCGTCTTAAAGCAGGAAAGAGAGGTGGAGAGGTTTAGGGAGGGAGTTCCAGAGCTTGGGGCCCAGGCAACAGAAGGAACGGCCACCGATGGTGGAACGATTATAATCAGGGATGCTCAGGAGGGCAGAATTAGAGGAGCGCAGACATCTCGGGGGGGGTTATGAGGCTGGAGGAGATTACAGAGATAGGGAGGGGCGAGGGCCATGGAGGGATTTGTAAACAAGACTAGTATCAGTGAGGAATATTTCCTCACTGGGAACACAGTAATGTGTTTTACAGTAGAGTTTTTGCCTGATGCAATATTTCAAACCGATTGTGAATAAAATCACCCTGCCAGATTCCTGATGCCTGAAGTGATTGGACAGGTTGGTAATTCGTTCCTGAAACTTTCCGGTTGAGCCATTTTGTGAATTACGAACCGTTGACAAGTCGGGGAGAAAATTAATCGCGGACGTATTTCAGATTTTGCCTTGAATATTCCCACTGGTGCTAACTTGCCCTGAGCAAATTCAAAAGCTCTCTTGTTGATTTCATGATAGATTTAATAAAGGGGAAAGTGAATGTTTTGCCGATGGTGGTGTTGAAAGAAGAGAGTAAATATTCCCCTTGTGTCGCCCTTCAGGTGAGCTACTGAGTGACTCCATGGCAGGAAGGACAGTGACTGACAGCCTGAACTACAGCAGGTAAGCTCGTCACTGACTGAGTTGTACCGGGCGAGATCTAGGTTAGATGTCAGAAGGTGGATCTTTTCCCAGAGAATGGCAGACCTCTGGAACAAGGTGCCAATTTGTGTGGTGGATGCAGATTCGCTGAATTCCTTCGAGCAAAAGCTGGATTGGTTTCTGGCTGAGGTGCAGATCAGCCATGATCTTATTGAATGGCGAAGCAGGCTCAAGGGGCCGAATGGCCGACTCCTGCTCCTATTTCTTATGTACCTCTTACAGAAGTAAGGTACTGCAGGGAATTCCAGGCCAGGGTAATCTCCTGGGCTGGTTTCGATCACTTCGATGGGTCGGAGAGGAATTTCCCAGGTTTTTTTCCCCAAATTGGCCTGGGTTTTTAATCTTTTTTTGCCTCTCCCCGGAGATCGCATGGTTTTGGGGGGGGGGGAGGGGGGGAGTATATATTGTGATACACAAGGTATCAGGATTGTGTGGGACAGGCTGGATGGACCAGATGGGCTTTACCTGCCCGTCATTGTTTGTATGTTCGTAACTCTCCATCATAACACAGCGGGGGATCGTGGATAATGTTCTGTAGCTTTCAATTCAGTCGTACTTTGCCCCCAGCAGAACTCCATCCGAGTTCAGGTCTACCTTCATTGGGCTGAAACTTTGCGTTATAGTTCATTCTCACTGGCAAGGACTGGCATTTATAGCCTTCCCTCATTGGCTCGAGAGCAAAAGAACATAAGAATTAGGAGCAGGAGTCGGCCATTCGGCCCCTCGAGCCTGCTCCGCCATTCAATGAGATCATGGCTGATCTTTGACCTCAACTCCACTTTCCTGCACTATCCCCATATCCCTCGATTCCCCTAGAGTCCAAAAATCTATCGATCTCAGCCTTGAGTATACTCAGAGACTGAGCCTCCACAGCCCTCTGGGGCAGAGAATTCCAAAGATTCACCACCCTCTGAGTGAAGAAATTCCTCCTCATCTCAGTCCTAAATGGCCGACCCCTTATCCTGAGACTGTGAGCCCTGAGTATATGTTTTCCACTCAACACTGAGTCAAATTGCACATTTAAGAGTTTGGACTGATTTGCCGCTATCACTGCAGTAATGTGCTTGTCGTCGAGTGGGGCTAATTATCTGCTTCTCTGCTCTCTTTTCCACAGCAGCTCTCTTCTGACCTCTGCAGGGTTAGGAAGTCAAGAGAGGCCATCGTCTCCCTCTGCATCCTACAGCAGTACCCCCAGCCCCTCAGGGTAAGGCCTATGTGCAGTCTTGGACTAAATTAAGGTTTAATGAGATTTTTGTGATTGCGGGTTCTGCTGACATTTTCTCAAAAGCAATGCCTGAAGATCTGACATCTAACAAGTCAGGATGATGGTAGCCTCAAATCCGACAGACATTTCAAATGTCGCAGAGGCTGGCTCAACAGCTCGTATTCTAGATGATATGATTGATATTAACGCTTTAATGGAGCTCGTGTGAGGAGCCACGACTAGGAAGAGCTCACTGCTAAATGTGTCCTAACCGAGGCATCAGCCGTGTCTCAGCGGGTGACACTCTCGCCTCTCAGTCAGAAGGGCACGCTTTCAAATCCAGATACTTCAACACATGACACTCCAGGGCAGTACTGAGGGAGTGCCGCACTGTCGGAGGGGCAGTACTGAGGGAGTGCCGCACTGTCGGAGGGGCAGTACTGAGGGAGTGCCGCACTGTCGGAGGGGCAGTACTGAGGGAGTGCTGCACTGTCAGAGGGGCAGTACTGAGGGAGTGCCGCACTGTCGGAGGGGCAGTACTGAGGGAGTGCCGCACTGTCGAAGGGGCAGTACTGAGGGAGCGCTGCACTGTCAGAGGGCAGTACTGAGGGAGCGCCGCACTGTCGGAGGGACAGTACTGAGGGAGCCCGCACTGTCGGAGGGGCAGTACTGAGGGAGCGCCGCACTGTCGGAGGGGCAGTACTGAGGGAGTGCTGCACTGTCAGAGGGCAGTACTGAGGGAGCGCCGCACTGTCGGAGGGACAGTACTGAGGGAGTGCCGCACGGTCGGAGGGGCAGTACTGAGGGAGCGCTGCACTGTCAGAGGGCAGTACTGAGGGAGCGCCGCACTGTCGGAGGGACAGTACTGAGGGAGTGCCGCACTGTCGGAGGGACAGTACTGAGGGAGTGCTGCACTGTCAGAGGGGCAGTACTGAGGGAGTGCTGCACTGTCAGAGGGGCAGTACTGAGGGAGTGCTGCACTGTCGGAGGGGCAGTACTGAGGGAGCGCCGCACTGTCGGAGGGGCAGTACTGAGGGAGCGCTGCACTGTCAGAGGGCAGTACTGAGGGAGCGCCGCACTGTCGGAGGGACAGTACTGAGGGAGTGCCACACTGTCGGAGGGACAGTACTGAGGGAGTGCTGCACTGTCAGAGGGGCAGTACTGAGGGAGTGCTGCACTGTCAGAGGGGCAGTACTGAGGGAGTGCTGCACTGTCGGAGGGGCAGTACTGAGGGAGCGCCGCACTGTCGGAGGGGCAGTACTGAGGGAGCGCTGCACTGTCAGAGGGCAGTACTGAGGGAGCGCCGCACTGTCGGAGGGACAGTACTGAGGGAGTGCCGCACTGTCGGAGGGACAGTACTGAGGGAGTGCTGCACTGTCAGAGGGGCAGTACTGAGGGAGTGCTGCACTGTCAGAGGGGCAGTACTGAGGGAGCGCTGCACTGTTGGAGGGGCAGTACTGAGGCAGTGCTTCACTGTCAAAGGGGCAGTACTGAGGGAGTGCCGCACTGTCGGAGGGACAGTACTGAGGGAGTGCTGCACTGTCGAAGGGACAGTACTGAGGGAGCGCCGCACTGTCGGAGGGGCAGTACTGAGGGAGCGCTGCACTGTCAGAGGGCAGTACTGAGGGAGCGCCGCACTGTCGGAGGGACAGTACTGAGGGAGTGCCACACTGTCGGAGGGACAGTACTGAGGGAGTGCTGCACTGTCAGAGGGGCAGTACTGAGGGAGTGCTGCACTGTCAGAGGGGCAGTACTGAGGGAGTGCTGCACTGTCGGAGGGACAGTACTGAGGGAGCGCCGCATTGTCGGAGGGGCAGTACTGAGGGAGCGCTGCACTGTCAGAGGGCAGTACTGAGGGAGCGCCGCACTGTCGGAGGGACAGTACTGAGGGAGTGCCGCACTGTCGGAGGGACAGTACTGAGGGAGTGCTGCACTGTCAGAGGGGCAGTACTGAGGGAGTGCTGCACTGTCAGAGGGGCAGTACTGAGGGAGCGCTGCACTGTTGGAGGGGCAGTACTGAGGCAGTGCTTCACTGTCAAAGGGGCAGTACTGAGGGAGTGCCGCACTGTCGGAGGGACAGTACTGAGGGAGTGCTGCACTGTCGGAGGGGCAGTACTGAGGGAGTGCCGCACTGTCGGAGGGACAGTACTGAGGCAGTGCTTCACTGTCAGAGGGGCAGTACTGAGGGAGCGCTGCACTGTTGGAGGGGCAGTACTGAGGCAGTGCTTCACTGTCAAAGGGGCAGTACTGAGGGAGCGCTGCACTGTCGGAGGGGCAGTACTGAGGGAGCACCGCACTGTCGGAGGGGCAGTACTGAGGCAGTGCTTCACTGTCAGAGGGGCAGTACTGAGGGAGCGCTGCACTGTCGGAGGGGCAGTACTGAGGGAGCGCCGCACTGTCGGAGGGGCAGTACTGAGGGAGCGCCGCACTGTCGGAGGGGCAGTACTGAGGGAGCGCTGCACTGTCAGAGGGCAGTACTGAGGGAGCGCCGCACTGTCGGAGGGACAGTACTGAGGGAGTGCCACACTGTCGGAGGGACAGTACTGAGGGAGTGCTGCACTGTCAGAGGGGCAGTACTGAGGGAGTGCTGCACTGTCAGAGGGGCAGTACTGAGGGAGTGCTGCACTGTCGGAGGGACAGTACTGAGGGAGCGCCGCATTGTCGGAGGGGCAGTACTGAGGGAGCGCTGCACTGTCAGAGGGCAGTACTGAGGGAGCGCCGCACTGTCGGAGGGACAGTACTGAGGGAGTGCCGCACTGTCGGAGGGACAGTACTGAGGGAGTGCTGCACTGTCAGAGGGGCAGTACTGAGGGAGTGCTGCACTGTCAGAGGGGCAGTACTGAGGGAGCGCTGCACTGTTGGAGGGGCAGTACTGAGGCAGTGCTTCACTGTCAAAGGGGCAGTACTGAGGGAGTGCCGCACTGTCGGAGGGACAGTACTGAGGGAGTGCTGCACTGTCGGAGGGGCAGTACTGAGGGAGTGCCGCACTGTCGGAGGGACAGTACTGAGGCAGTGCTTCACTGTCAGAGGGGCAGTACTGAGGGAGCGCTGCACTGTTGGAGGGGCAGTACTGAGGCAGTGCTTCACTGTCAAAGGGGCAGTACTGAGGGAGCGCTGCACTGTCGGAGGGGCAGTACTGAGGGAGCACCGCACTGTCGGAGGGGCAGTACTGAGGCAGTGCTTCACTGTCAGAGGGGCAGTACTGAGGGAGCGCTGCACTGTCGGAGGGGCAGTACTGAGGGAGCGCCGCACTGTCGGAGGGGCAGTACTGAGGGAGCGCCGCACTGTCGGAGGGGCAGTACTGAGGGAGCGCTGCACTGTCGGAGGGGCAGTACTGAGGGAGCACTGCACTGTCGGAGGGGCAGTACTGAGGGAGTGCTGCACCAACGGAGGGGCAGTACTGAGGGAGTGCTACACTATCAGAGAGGCAGTACTGAGGGTGTGCTGCACTGTTGGAGGGCCAGTATTGAGGGAGCGCCCGACTGTCGGAGAGGCAGTACTGAGGGAACGTTCCATTGTCGGAGGGGCAATACTGAGGGAGTGCTGCATTGTCGGAGGTGCCATCTTTCGGATGAGACGATATTTTGTATCGGTCTTCACGGTAGAAGACACTAAAAACATCCCAATAGTGGATAATCAAGGGGCTATAGGGAGGGAGGAACTTAATACAATCACTATCACTAATGAAGTAGTACTCGGTAAAATAATGGGCCTAAAGGCGGACAAGTCTCCTGGACCTGATGGTTTACATCCTAGAGTCTGAAAAGAAATAGCGGCAGGGATAATTCCCTGGATTCTAGGGCGATCCCAGCGGATTGGAAAACCGGAAATGTAACGTTCCTATTTAAAAAAGGAGGCAGACAAAAAGCTGGAAACTGTAGACCAGTTAGCCTAACATTTGTCGTTAGGAAAATGCTGGAGTCCATTATTACGGAAACAGTAGCAGGACAATTGAAAAAGCATAATTCAACTAAGCAGAGTCAGCATGGTTTTATGAAAGGGAAATCATGTTTGACAAATTTGATGGAGTTCTTTGAGGACTTAATGAGCAGGGTGGATAAGGGGGAACCAGGGAATGTGGTGTATTTGGATTTCCAGAAGGCATTCGATAAGGTGCCACATAAAAGGTTACTGCACAAGATAAAAGTTCACGGGGTTGGGGGTAATATATTAGCAGGGATAGAGGATTGGCTAACTAACAGAAAACAGAGAGTCGGGATAAACAGATTATTTTCTGGTTGGCAAACAGTAACTAGTGGGGTGCCGCAGGGATCAGTGCTGGGTCCTCAACTATTTACAATCTCTATTAATGACTTGGATGAAGGGACCGAGTGTAATGTAGCCAAGTTTGCTGATGATACAAAGATGGGTATGAAAGCAAATCTTGAGGAGGACACAAACATTCTGCAAAGGGATACAGACAGGCTAAGTGAGTGGGCAAACATTTGGCAGATGGAGTATAATGTGGGAAAATATGAGGTTATCCACTTTGGCAGAAAAAATAGAAAAGCAAATTATAATTTAAATAGAGAAAAATTGCAGCAGTACAGAGAGACCTGGGGGTCCTTGTGCATGAAACACAAAAAGTTAATATGCAGGTACAGCAAATAATCAGGAAGGCAAATGGAATGTTGGCAAGGGGGATAGAGTATAAAAGCAGGGAAGTCCTGCTACAACTGTACAGGGTATTGGTGAGGCCACACCTGGAGTACTGCGTACAGTTTTGGTCTCCATATTTAAGGAAGGATATACTTGCATTGGAGGCTGTTCAGAGAAGGTTCACTAGGTTGATTCTGGAGATGAGGGTGTTGACTTATGAAGATAGGTTGAGCAGGTTGGGCCTATACACATGGGAGTTCAGAAGAATGAGAGGTGATCTTATCGAAACATATAAGATAATGAGGGGGCTTGACAAGGTGGATGCAGAGAGGATATTTCAACTAATAGGGGAAACTAAAACTAGGGGGCATAGTCTCAGAATAAGGGGCCACCCATTTAAACCTGAGATGAGGAGGAATTTCTTCTCTCAGAGGGCTGTAAATCTGTGGAATTCTCTGCCCCAGAGAGCTGTGGAGGCTGGGTCATTGAATATATTAAAGGCGGAGATAGACAGATTTTTGAGCGATAAGGGAGTGAAGGGTTATGGGGAGCGGGCGGGGAAGTGGAGTTGAGTCCATGATCGGATCAGCCATGATCTTATTGAATGGCGGAGCAGGCTCGAGGGGCCAGGTGGCCGACTCCTGCTCCTATTTCTTATGTTCTTATGTAAACCAAGGCCCCGTCTGCTCTCGGGTGGATGTATAAGATCCCGCAGCACTATTTCGAAGAAGAGCAGGGGAGTTCTTCCCGGTGTCCTGGGGCCAATATTTATCCCTCAACCAACATCACTAAAAACCGATAATCTGGTCATTATCACATTGCTGTTTGTGGGAGCTTGCTGTGCGCAAATCGGCTGCCACGTTTCCCACATTACAACAGTGACTATACTCCCAAAATAATGAATTGGTTGTAAAGCGCTTTGGGACGTTCTGAGGTTGTGAAATGCACTATAGAAATGCAAGTTCTTTCTAAGGCGGCCCTTTCTCTGCAGCTCTGTGTTGTCTAGTTCTAAGATAGAGTGGGATGGCAGGGCAGTGGCTTCCTGACTGTACCCACTGCCTTGGTCTGAGTGTCGCTGTGAATGGCCAGCACCGAGGTTGTTTGTGAGTCAGCACTGTCTTCCTCGTTCTCTGTGGAGTCTGTGCTGAAGATCAGCTCCTCGCATCGGACACTGTTTGTGCATTTCCTGTCCTTGTTTTCCTGTCTTCACCCTCTTCCCCTGGGGGACGGGCTCCCCTTCCATGTGCTGTGACCATCATTACCCCTGCCGGTAGTGGGATCAGTCCTGGACACTGGGAGGGGTATATGGGCTCCCACGACCCGTACGATGAACGGGGGGAGGTGGGGGGGGGGGGCGGCTGGTTAACCCTCACCCAGCGGATGTGAGGATCATAAGAACATAAGAAATAGGAGCAGGAGTCGGCCATTTGGCCCCTCGAGCCTGTTCTGCCATTCAATAAGATCATGGCTGATCCGATCATGGACTCAACTCCACTTCCCTGCCCGCTCCCCATAACCCTTTACTCCCTTATCGCTCAAAAATCTGTCTATCTCCACCTTAAATATATTCAATGACCCAGCCTCCACAGCTCTCTGGGGCAGAGAATTCCACAGATTTACAACCCTCTGAGAGAAGAAATTCCTCCTCATCTCAGTTTTAAATGGGCGGCCCCTTAATCTAAGACTATGCCCCCTAGTTCTAGTCTCCCCCATCAGTGGAAACATCCTCTCTGCATCCACCTTGTCGAGCCCCCTCATTATCTTATACGTTTCGATAAGATCACCTCTCATTTTTCTGAACTCCAATGAGTAGAGGCCCAACCTACTCAACCTTTCCTCATAAGTCAACCCCCTCATCCCAGGAATCAACCCGCGGGATGCCAACTCGCAATTCCGAGCTGGTAATCGGTCTCCACCCGCCGGGACTGTCCGGAGCGGGGTTCGAACCGGGACAACGTTCTCCCGAAGCTGCGCAGTCGCGCAGTAACGGGAAAGGTCCCGCGCAGGCCACTCACCGGCTTCTTTGTTGTAAATACCATGCCTGCGCGGAAATTTAAAGGGACCACGCATTTAAAGGAACAGACCACGCGGACCAAAGCGGCGCCGCGCGGAATATTGAACCCGGGACGTCCTGACTTGGAGGTGGGAATGCTACCACTGAGCCAAAGGGCCGTGTCCTGTGAAGTGCAGGAACCCTTGTGCGCACTACGAGTGTGCCGTGACTGTGGAGAAATGCCTGTTGCATCTTGTCCCAGAAAGCCCTTGGTACGTATTTGCTTTATGGGTTCTTTGCTTAATAATTCACAGCAACACATTGCTATTAAGAACTAGTTGGTTTATTAGCAAAGGTTTAACAGTCACACGACACATTACCAGTTCATCCACCGGGCTCACAACTGCATACCTCATCATGGATGACCTAGACCCAACTGGCCGGGGTTTTATTGAGTCTTGTGAACAACGCGCGACTGGCTAAGCCACTCACAACTCAACAGCCCCACAAACCTGTGAGCATACTCACCGGTGCATACTTTACAGTCGTGTTGTGTAAACTCCTTGTGATATGAGGTCAACCTGTGTCTTTCAGTAGGCCGAGCCAGGAATCCATTGGCACCTATGGCGACACCGTTCCTATCCCTGTCCCCACCCAGGTTCTCAACTACCAGCGGATAGAGCAGAACCTCCAGTCTCCAAAGCACTGCGGCTCGACAAGGTGAGTCTTCCCAGTGGGTTAGTTGGGCCACGGTTAGAAACAGCCAGTTCGGAAACCCTCAGTCCCAACCCAATTTCAGTCTGACACTCGCTGGGCCGTGTATTGTATTTGCTACATGGGTTCTTTGCTTAAGGATTCACAGCAACACATTGCTATTAAGAACGATTTGGTTTATCAGCAAAGGTTTAACAATCACACGACACATTACCAGTTCATCCACCAGGCTCACAACCACCTGCCCCATCGTGGATCCCCCGAACCCAACTGGCTGGGGTTTTATTGAGTCTTGTGAACATCACGTGACTGGCTAAGCCACTCACAACTTTAACAGCTCAACCAACCGGTGTGTATATTACCGACGTTAAAGCAGAATCAGTGCAACAGTCCTTTCAAGCACAATTATCCAGGCGGGGGAGAGAAAGGTTTCTAAAATCACAGGGAGATGAAACTGTAGAACGATATATTGGCACCAGCGTGCTGTGTTACGAGGGGAGTGAGTAGATTTTCATCTCCATTGCCTCGGTGGCACTCTCGCAGGAAATCTCGCTCGGCCAGTTCAGAACCTGCCTGATGTTCATTGCGTTGGAAATCAGTGGATTCTATAACGCAATCTGCCCTCCCTGATTGCTGCTCAGGCGCTGAACATGAGAACATAGGAATTAGGAGCAGGAGCAGGCCATTCGGCCCCTTGAGCCTGCTCCACCATTCAATAAGATCATGGCTGATCTTCGACCTCAACCTACAGGGTTACGGACCAAGAGCTAGAAAGTGGGATTAGACTGGATAGCTCCTCTTCAGCTAGCACAGGCACGGTGGGCTGAAAGGCCTTTTCTGTGCTGTAAATTTTGATGCCTCTTTCTCAACTTCACTTTCCCGCCCGATCCCCATATACCTTGCTTCCCTTAGTGTCCAAAAAACCCTTTCACTCTCAGCCTTAACTATGGCCAACGACCGAACCTCCACTGCCCTTTGGGGCAGAAAATTCCAACGATTCATCACCCCCTGAGTGAAGATGACAATCTACCCCCTCCCCTCCCCTCCCCACCCCACAGCTGTGATTCCATCCACAGTACTGGGAGGGGGTGCACAGTGATGGGCGGGGTAAGCCAGAGGAGAATGACCTTCACTGGGCTACCAGCAGCACAGTGGTGATGTTACTGGGCCAGTAATCCCGAGGCCTGGACCAATGACCCAGAGACGCGAGTTCAAATCCCACCACGGCAGCTGGGGAATTTAAATTCCATTAATTAAATAAATCTGGAATAAAAAGCTGGTATCAGTAATGCCGACCATGAAACTACCGGATTGTCAAGAAAAAAAACCATCTGGTTCACTGTAGGGAAGGAAATCTGCCGCCCTTACCCGGTCTGGGCCTATATGTGACTCCAGACCCATGCCAATGTGGTTGACTCTTAACTTCCCTCTGAAATGACCCAGCCGAGACACTCAATGCCAGTTAGGGACGGGCAATAAATGTTGGCCAAGCCAGCGATGCCCACATCCTGTGAATGAATAACAAAAAATGGTCAGAGCGAATAGGCACAGGTTTGAAGCTTTCAGAACTCCAAGGGTGCGCAGGGGCATTACATTGTTAGCAACCCACTAACAACACACAGCTCGCCAAAGCTTTGCCCCAGGCGAGAACCACCCTAACTGCTGAGATGTTGGGTGCCAGAATTACTTGGCACCGTGTGGGAGGAATCGCAGCCCCCAGTCACCAGGTCTACCCCTCCCATGTCCCATCACTGAGCCTGGCTGATGGCCTTTACATTTAAGTCATGCCGGCATTTCGGACCCCTCCCAAGTTGTCCCGAGAAGGTGGCGATACGATGCGGTGGTCAGCCAACAGTGCCCAGGAATGCCGTGGACCACCCAGCTTCCGGTGCCAGATTGCCAAAATGCCACGGAGGGTTGATAGAATCATACAGCACAGAAGGATCCCATTCGGCCCTTCGAGCCTGTGCCGGCTCTGTGACAGAGCGATCCAATCAGTCCCACTCCCCCCGCTCTTTCCCCACAGCCCGGCACATTTCCCCCCTTCAAATATTTATCCAATTCCCGTTTGAAAGTTACTATTGAATCTGCTCCCACCGCCCTTTCAGGCAGCGCGTTCCCGATCACAACAACTCGCTGCGTAAAAACATTCTCCCCATCTCCCCCTCTGGTTCCATCGCCGATTATCGTCAATCTGTGTCCCTCTGGTTACCCACCCTCCTGCCCCTGGGAACAGTCTCTCCTTATTTACCCTATCAAAGTTCCTCATGATTTTGAACACCTCTTATCAAATCTCCCCTTAACCTTCTCTGCTCTAAGGAGGAAACGTAACTGAAATCCCTCATCCCTGGAACCATTCTGGTAAATCCCTTCGCACCCATTCTAAAGCTGTGTTGGTCGAGCGGATTCTGAAACTCCAACGCCAGGCGTTTCATTTTGGAACTACTCTGATCCCAAGAGACCCGCCCCCAACTAGAATCATAGAAATTTACAGCACGGAAGGAGGCCATTCGGCCCATCGTGTCCGCGGCTGACAAAGAGCTACCCAGCCTAATCCCACTTTCCAGCTCCAGGTCCGTAGCCCTGTAGGTTACGGCACTTCAGGTGCACATCCAAGTACTTTTTAAATGTGGTGAGGGTTTCTGCCTCTTTCAGGCAGTGAGTTCCAGACTCACCACTCTCTGGGTGAAGAAATTTCCCCTCAAATCCCCTCTAAACCTCCTACCAATTACTTTAAATCTATGCCCCGTGGTTGTTGACCCCTCTGCTAAGGGAAATAGGTCTGTCTTATCCACTCCATCCAGGCCCCTCATAATTTTATACACCTCAATAAGGTCTCCCCTCAGCCTCCTCTGTTCCAAAGAAAACAACCCCAGCCTATCCAATCTGTCCTCATAGCTAAAATTCTCCAGTCCCGGCAACATCCTCGTAAATCTCCTCTGTACCCTCTCTTGTGCAATCACATCTTTCCTGTAATGTGGTGACCAGACCTGCACGTAGTACTCCAGCTATGACCTAACTAGTATTTTATACAGTTCAAGCATAACCTCCTTGCTTTTGTATTCTATGTCTCAGCTAATAAAGGCAAGTATTCCGTATGCCTTCTTAACCACCTTATTTACCTGGCCTGCTACCTTCAGGGATCTGTCGACCTGCACTCCAAAGTCCCTTTGTTCCTCTACACTTCTCAGTGTCCTAACATTTAATGTGTATTCCCTTGCCTTGTTAGGCCTCCCCAAATGCATTACTTCCAACTTATCCGGATTGAATTCCATTTGCCACTGTTCTGTCCACCTGACCAGTTCATTGATATCTTCCTGCAGTCCACAGCTTTCTTCTTCATTATCAACCACACAGCCTATTTTAGTGTCATCTACAAACTTCTTAATCATACTCCTTTCAGTCAAGTCTAAATCATTGATATATATCAGGAAAAGCAAGGGACCCAGCACTGAGCCCTGTGAAACCCCACTGGAAACAGCCTTCCAGTCCCAAAAACATCCATCGACCATTACCCTTTGCTTCCTGCCTCTGAGCCAATTTTGGATCCAACTTGCCACTTTGCCCTGGATCCCATGGGTGTTCAACTATTGTCCCTCCATGCATTAAGGCTTTCATGAATGATTTTGTTAAAGAAATATTAAACATTTAGATAACGTATTGAAATGAGTGACGCGACCAGAGAAATTTCAGAAAGACTCAAGCTGCCCTGAAGCAGATGGATAAAAGGAAATGATTGTTTCGTAGAACAAGACTTCAGGCAATAGACCCAAACACTGGCACAGTGGTCACATTGATATTCGTAACACGTAATTCCATATCTTGGCGAGTGTAATTTATTTCACAACCAATGAACAGTGAAATTAATGATTCCCCTTTCACACATTTACATTTCCATTTTCAAAACACTGAACGCTCCATTTGTCTAACTGTTTATTAAAGACCACATAGATCAAGACTATTGGAGTTTGGTCCATTTGTGAAGTTTTTGGGCATGAAAGAGCCAGAGTGGGGGGAGAGGTGGAGAATGTTTTTACGCAGCGAGTTGTTGTGATCGGGAACGCGCTGCCTGAAAGGGCGGTGGGAGCAGATTCAATAGTAACTTTCAAACGGAGAATTGGATAAATACTTGAAGGAGAGAGAATTTCAGGGTTACGGGGGAAAGCGGGAGGGTGGGACTAATTGTATCGCTCTTTCACAGAGCCAGCACAGGTACGAAGGGCCCAATGGCCTCCTTTGGTGCTGTAATCATTCTATGAATTCCTCTTGTTGATAATTTCAATGAAAAATTCGATGGCAGCGAACAGGAAATCTCATCATCTCACCAACACTGACTTTGCGTTTTTTTCACTGAAATTATGAGCTAGAAGTGTTCGGCTCAGTTACGAGCAATCCTTTGGAATTCAGATTCTAATGAAAGACAGAGGCCGTTGATTTCCTGGCTTGACTTGGGGTGGGTCTGCTTACCCTTCAGGTCGGGGGCAGTTAGAAGCTCCAGCAGCAGCAGTCCCTTGGGTTTCCACAAAACCGGGGCGTCCCCTCCACGTCACGGAGAGCAGGGGTGCACCGCAGGTCGAAGGTCATCATCTGGAAGCTCGAAGCCTTACTTACCATCGCCACAAGGTAGGCCACTAGTTCAAGGTATGGTTTAGACATGAACACTCGACGTGTTGACCACCCTAAGCAAGCGTGTGAGTGTCTATCAGGACTTGGATCTGAAGAGTTGTGTGACGTGAGCTGTTAAATTGATAACGTGGAGAAGCGTTGTATATTCCACGTCACGCACAACCCATCCTGCACACACCAACAGTGTCGGTCTTAAAACATTTATTATTGCACAACTCCATCAATTAAACATCGAGACGTGCGATGGCCCGACACCTGAAATATTTACTGCTGTTTTCCTGGCTCCGCTGAGCGACTGTGTTGAGAAAGTCATAACACACGCAAAATGTTTTCTTTTTCTGTTTTTTGAAGTTGGCACGATTCCCGAACGCCCGGGCCAGTTTGGCAGCACTTCCCCGATTGGATCGGAGACACGGGTCAGGCAGACATCCCCAGGTGAGTGGGGCTCTCCTCCTTCTCCGACACCAGACCTATCGGCCTGAATCAGCCCGCGGATTACGCCGCAAGTTCGAGGCGAAGTCAGCGCTTTCGCTGCTGGACTTGGCTGGCCTTCGGGCCTCGTTGGCCCAATGGTGTCTTCTCTCGGCCGTGGGGGGAGGGGCCCTCCGGTCATTTTTGGGGCTTTGTTTCCAAAGGGAGGTGGAGCGATCAGTGGTGACTGACCCCTGTCCACCTGAGGAACAGGAATGGCCCTGATTGAGATTGAATGAAACACCCTGGAAGAGATGACCCCTCCCTGCCGCCTGGCTGGAGTCTTGGGCAGGCGAGGTCAAAAGGGGGCGACGAGGGGGAGGAAGGAAGAGACACTCTTCCCTGAGCTCGTAATGGGGAGGGGTACCAGGTGGGAGGAGAACCAAGTGAATTAGGAAGGGGGGTTGGGGAACGGGCAGAGGTAGATCAGAGGAGGGGGGGACTCTCCCAAAAGGAGAGGGATGGGCAATGGGGCTGTTTGGAAATCGTAGAAGGCTGGTTTTGAGTAAAGATTGTCCACTGCACTAGAGAAGATCCAAAGGAGATTCACCAGGATGTTGCCTGGACTGGAGAATTTTGGCTATGAGGAAAGATTGGATAGGCTGGGGTTGTTTTCTTTTGAACAGAGGAGGCTGAGGGGAGATCTGATTGGGGTGTATAAAATTATGAGGGGCCTGGATAGAGTGGATATGAAGGACCTGTTTCCCTTAGCAGAGGGGTCAACAACCGGGAGCATAGATTTAAAGTCATTGGGGGAAGGTTTAGAGGGGATTTGAGGGGAACTTTCTTCACCCAGAGGGTGGTGGGGGTCTGGAACTCACTGCCTGAAAGGGTGGTAGAGGCAGAAACCCTCACCACATTTAAAAAGTACCTGGATGTGCACCTGAAGTGCCGTAACCTACAGGGCTACAGACCGAGAGCGGGAAAGTGGGATTAGGCTGGGTGGCTCTTGGTCGGCCGGCGTGGACACGATGGACCGAAATGGCCTCCTTCCTTGCTGTAAATTTCTGTGATTCTACGATTTTACTTTTTGGAATAGCGGAGCATGAGAGAATTTGGTAGAGGTCTTAAGATCTTCAAGCTATGAAGAATTAAGTTCCAGGACATGAGATTTGAGCAGCAGGGCTCACAGGTTAGAGTTTTGGGGGTGTCAAAGAAAATGGGAAATTTAGACAAATAGTTTTTTTTACTAAGCGGGTGATGGAAGTGTGGGGCAGATCAATCATTGGGCAGGTAAAGTAGAATACCTTAGTAGGGTCTTTGAAATAAAAATCTGTGAATGAACCCATGCTAAGAATGGGGGTAGAGGGCTGTGAGTCACAGGATGGAACCTGATGGGTGATTGGGAAGGATAGACTAGGTGGTCTAGTGTTCTACTCCTGCCCGACACATCGCAATGTGACTGAGCTACTGTGTGACCGTGATACTGTTGCCGTGATGCTGCTATGACCAGCGTTAATGGATTTCCATATCGATGACAGGCCTTCCAGTACCCGAGGTGCGAGCCCAGGGTCTGGGCTCCAGAATGCACAGCGCTCCCAACCTGTCAGACGCCCATCAGTGTCGGCAGAAGATCAAGAAGCAAAATTCCGACCCCGTGGTGACGTACCTGACCCAGGCGCAGCACAGCCAGCCCCTGCAGGTGCCAGCACTTCAACCCTGCCGACCAATCAGGTCGTCTCCCAAACTCTCCGACCTGATTCAGAGAAGCCCGCTCCCAACCATTGTGGGCTCTCCAACAAAGGTAACACTCTCGCTGCTCGGTCGGGGGCGGGGGGAGACGGGGGGGAATCTTTATGCTGCCACTAAAGTTTGCTAAAATATTCGACAAATAGAGAGAAGGAACTTGCATTTCACAATGCCTTTCACAACCTCAAAGACATCCCAAGGTGCTTTACCTCCAATGAAGGACTTGTACATCGTAGCTACCCACACCTTACGGCTTGAAGGGGGTTGACTTATGAGGATATGTTGAGTAGGTCGGGCCTATACACATTGGCATTCAGAAGAATGAGAGGTGACCTTATCAAAACTTATAAGATAATGAGGGGGCCCGACAAGGTGGATGCAGAGAGGATATTTCCACTCATAGGGGAAACTAAAACTAGGGGACATAGTCTTAGAACTGAGATGAGGAGGAATTTCTTCTCTCAGAGGGTTGCAAATCTGTGGAATTCTCTGCCCCAGAGAGCTGTGGAGGCTGGGTCATTAAATAAAGTTAAGACAAGATAGACAGTTTCTTGAACGATAAGGGAGTAAAGGGTTATGGGGAGCGGGTGGGGAAGTGGAGCTGAGTCCATGATCAGATCAGCCATGATCTTATTAAATGGCGGAGCAGGCTCGAGGGGCCGTATGGCCTACTCCTGCTCCTATTTCTTATGTTCTTATGTACCCCATCAACTCCTTGAATCATTTTAAATACCTCAATTAGATCATCCCTTAATCTTCTAACCTCGCGAGAACACCAAGTACCAGATTATGACAGCCTTTTTGCAGCCCACCCTATTACGTGATCTGAACTCTTTGGTCACGACTGCGGGGCTCCCTGGCTGCAACAGGGCTGTAGCCTAGTGGGACCAATGGAGGGAGGGAGGGAGGGAATGGAGGGGAAGACGAGAGGAAATGACGGAGGGGAAGGGGGGAGAGGAGGAGAGAAAGGAGGGAAGGGAGGTGTCACCTCACTGGACACCGATCTTGTTGTTAAATCGACCTCCTGGTGACAGTAAGAAACTGAGCAAAAATGGCCTGTGGTGTTACTTCAGTGTGGGGTTTCATGCTGTACATGGAACACTTTCTCTAATCCTCGACAAATAAAGTCTGCAGGACCTGTTTATGCTTTTGGCTTCCAGGGTACCTCACATCCACACGCAGCTTTGAAACTCCGATTTCCTGGTGACTGATTGAGAAGTTCCGGCTCGTCTCTGACTTTGTGTCCAGAAGTGGTGCCTTGTTCCTTTATTTTGAATATGTGTTGTGTTATGAATGATCCTGCATTACAACAGTGACTGCACTTCACTGGCCATGATGCACTTTGGGGCATCCCGTGGGCATTGAAAGTGCTACACAATTGCAACATGTTTTCTCCCTATCCTTCCTCCCTCCATCTCTCTTTCTCATCCTTTAGTGTCAGCCGGGGCTCAGTGGGCAGCACACTCGCCTCGGAGTCAGAAGGTTGTTGGGTCAAGTCCCACTCCAGAGACTTGAGCACAAAAATCCAGGCTGACACTTCCAGTGCAGTACTGAGGGAGCGCCGCACTGTCGGAGGGGCAGTACTGAGGGAGCGCCGCACTGTCGGAGGGGCAGTACTGAGGGAGCGCCGCACTGTCGGAGGGGCAGTACTGAGGGAGCGCCGCACTGTCGGAGGGGCAGTACTGAGGGAGCGCCGCACTGTCGAAGGGGCAGTACTGAGGGAGCGCCGCACTGTCGGAGGGGCAGTACTGAGGGAGCGCCGCACTGTCGGAGGGGCAGTACTGAGGGAGTGCCGCACTGTCGGAGGGGCGGTACTGAGGGAGCGCCGCACTGTCAGAGGGGCAGTACTGAGGGAGCGCCGCACTGTCGGAGAGGCAGTGCTGAGAGAGAGTCGCACTGTTGGAGGGGCAGTACTGAGGGAGCGCCGCACTGTCGGAGGGGCAGTACTGAGGGAGTGCCGCACTGTCGGAGGGGCGGTACTGAGGGAGCGCCGCACTGTCGGAGGGGCAGTACTGAGGGAGTGCCGCACTGTCGGAGGGGCGGTACTGAGGGAGCGCCGCACTGTCAGAGGGGCAGTACTGAGGGAGCGCCGCACTGTCGGAGAGGCAGTGCTGAGAGAGAGTCGCACTGTTGGAGGGGCAGTACTGAGGGAGCGCCGCACTGTCGGAGGGGCAGTACTGAGGGAGCGCCGCACTGTCGGAGGGGCAGTACTGAGGGAGCGCCGCACTGTCGGAGAGGCAGTACTGAGGGAGCGCCGCACTGTCGGAGAGGCAGTGCTGAGAGAGAGTCGCACTGTCGGAGGGGCAGTGCTGAGGGAGTGCCACACTGTCGGAGGGTCAGTACTGAGGGAGTGCTGCACTGTCGGAGGGGTAGTACTGAGGGAATGCTGCACTGTCGAGGAGCAGTACTGAGGGAGTGCCGCACTGTCGGACATGCCGTCTTTCGGATGAGACTTTAAACCGAGGCCCCGTCTGCTCTCTCAGGTGGACGTAAAGATCCCATGGCACTATTTCGAAGAAGAGCAGGGGAGTTATCCCAGGTGTCCTGGCCAATATTTATCCCTCAACCAGCATCACAAAACAGATTATCTGATCATTTTCACATTGCTGTGTGTGGGAGCTTGCTGTGCGCAAATTGGCTGCCGCATTTCCCACATTATAACAGTGACTACACTCCAAAAGTACTTCATTGGCTGTAAAGTGCTTTGGTGGTCATGAAGGGTGCTATGTAAATCCCAAGCCTTCAAAAACATAGAAACATAGAAAATAGGTGCAGGAGTAGGCCATTCGGCCCTTCGAGCCTGCACCACCATTCAATAAGATCATGGCTGATCATTCACCTCAGTACCCCTTTCCTGCTTTCTCTCCATACCCCTTGATCCCTTTAGCCATAAGGGCCATAATCTTCCCTCACCTCCCTTCCCTCCTTCCTCTACCCCTCTCCCCCCTTCCCCTCCGTCAATTCCTCTCGTCTTTCTCTCCTTCCCTCCCTCTGTTGGTCACACTAGACTACACCACTGTTGCAGCCAGGTTGCCCCGCAGATCACTTGTCTCCAGGCCCAGGAGAGGCGAGGGCCCAGGGGCAGCACGGGCCCAGCCCACACTGCGATATGTGCGCACATTAGGCCCGTGCAGCAGAGCAGGTCTCCAGTCGTCCTGGTTAACCCTTGTCACTGGACCAAGACCTAGCTCTGTCAAGCCCGTGTGGTGGCTGGTGTGCAATGGTCACCCCACGTTAAAAAAATCCACCCACAGGCATCTTCCACCCCCTCAACTGGAGTTCAGGATCTGGAACATCGGGTCCTTCATTGAAACATCTGTGAATCCATGTGGAAGCAAGTCATCCTCGTTCGAGGGACCGCCTATGATGATGACAGATGTCACCTGAGGAAGCAGGGAACGGTGAGAGTTCGGCGGCCAATCTTCCCGGCTCTCCCAGGTGAGAGATGCCCGATCTCTGCTCCTTGTGTCCCCACATCAATGTGACAGGAATTGGTCTGGGGGGATGGGAGGGTTGAATCCATCATCATCATCATCATCATCATCACAGGCAGTCCCTCGGAATCGAGGAAGACTTGCTTCCACTCTAAAAGTGAGTTCTCAGGTGACTGAACAGTCCAATACGGGAATTACAGACTCTGTCACAGGTGGGACAGACAGTGGTTGAGGGAAAGGGTGGGTGGGACTGGTTTTCCGCACGCTCCTTTCGCTGCCTGCGCTTGCTTTCTGCATGCTCTCGGCGACGAGACTCGAGGTGCTCAGCGCCCTCCCGGATGCACTTCCTCCACTTAGGGCGGTCTTTGGGCCCAGGGACTCCCAGGTGTCTGTGGGGATGTTGCACTTTATCAGGGAGGTTTTGAGGGTGTCCTTGTAACGTTTCCTCTGCCCAACTTGGGCTCGCTTGCCGTGTGGGAGTTCCGAGTAGAGCGCTTGCTTTGGGAGTCTCGTGTCGGGCATGCGGACAATGTGGCCCGCCCAGCGGAGCTGGTCGAGTGTGGTCAGTGCTTCGATGCTGGGGATGTTGGCCTGATCGAGGACGTTGGTGCATCTGTCCTCCCAGGGGATTTGCAGGATCTTGCGGAGACACTATTGGTGGTATTTCTCCAGCGATTTGAGGTGTCTACTGTACATGTGTCCCACAAACAGTGTCACTAGTCCCTCAACTAACTGAATGTTGTCAAAACTAGAATGGATCAGAACTGAGAGAACTTATAAATATTTAAATGAGTGGAATTAGGTCAATACAGCTAGATGTGGATTAGGTGATGCTTAATACACTTAACACAGAGCTCTGGATTGAACGTATAACCCTTACAATGCCTACATCTCTAGAATTCTGTGGGCTAGAAATTGCGCAGCCTGTCGTTATTTAATAAATAATGTCATTTTTGTGAAGGAATAAGAAGAAAGATTTTGACGTTTTTTAAGGGGGTAAGTTTGGCCAAAAAATACCCTTGTTGTTACAAACCATCGTTGCTGGAGGAATCATGTTTAGTGCCGCCGTACACTGACTTTACAGTGAGGCCGCTATCGGCAAAAATACACGGGAGAACCCCCACCCAAAAAAAAAATTTGCAAAAATAAAAAATGAGAAGAGATTCACAAAAGGCTTAAGAAATGAATTGCTGAAAAAATTGTTTTTCTTTCAAACTTCAACTTACCTATTTTGTCGGTCTTCTAACTTCCCGAAGTTTCTCAGGCTGCCATGCCTGCTTATTTCCAAGCGTGGTTTTTTAACCGGAGTACTGGTTCGCCAAATGGCCAGATTTAGGCGGTGCGATTTTTCAGGTATGGCTATCTGGAAAATGCCGATATTTTAAAAATGCCATTCTTCAACTTTGGGGAACTTTGTGCACTATATTTTAAGAACAAAAAAAGCAGTTTTAACGTGGAAAATGTCGGGTTTAAATGTGCGTTAGGCCGGTTAATTTCTAGCCCTATGTTTCTTGGGCTGGCCAGTTAATAAGATTTCAGCTCACGCGGCTTGGGAGAGAGGTCGGACTGGGAGGGAGTGGGTCTGATAGAATCGTAGAAATTTACAGCACGGAAGAAGGCCATTCGGCCCATCGTGTCCGTGCCGGCCGACCAAGAACTACCCAGCCTAATCCCACTTTCCAGGTCTCGGTCCGTAGCCCTGTAGGTTACGGCACTTCAGGTACACATCCAGGTACTTTTTAAATGTGGTGAGGGTTTCTGTCTCTACCACCCTTTCAGGCCGTGAGTTCCAGACCCCCACCACCCCCTGGGTGAAGAAATTTCCCCTCAAATCCCCTCTAAAACTCCCCCCAATTACTTTAAATCTATGCCCCCTGGTTGTTGACCCCTCTGCTAAGGGAGATAGGACCCTCATAATGTTACACACCTCAATGAGGTCTCCCCTCAGCCTCCTCTGTTCCAAGGAAAACAAACCCAGCCTCTCCAATCCGTCCTCATAGCTAAGATTCTCCACTCCCGGCAACATCCTCGTAAATCTCGTCTGCACCCTCTCCAGTGCAATCACGTCCTTCCTGTAATGCGGTGACCAGAACTGCACGCAGTACTCCAGCTGTGGCCTAACCAGTGTTTTATACAGTTCGAGCATAACCCACCACGTTGAGAAGGTTCCGGACACGCAAGAGGTCTCGGCTGACCAGTGTTGGCCTGAGCAGAGTGCGATCGCAGCAAGGGGGGAACCAGGGCTTGCAGTGTGAACATGCACAGACTCCACACTGTAACCATGGCTGATAGACCAGCAAATCTTGGAGGTTTCATCGTGTGACCTCCAACTGTCCCACCCCCACTCTCTCGCCATTGGTCATCGTGACATGTCTGTCCCCGGGGAGTCCAGACCCAGGGGTCACAGTCTCAGGATAAGGGGTCGGCTATTTAGGACTGAGATGAGGAGGAATTTCTTCACTCAGAGGGTGGTGAATCTTTGGAATTCTCTGCCCCAGAGGGCTGTGGATGCTCAGTCTTTGAGTATATTCAAGGCTCGGATCGATAGATTTTTGGACTCTCGGGGATTCAAAGGACATGGGGATAGTGCAGGAAAGTGGAGTTGAGGTCGAAGATCAGCCATGATCTTATTGAATGGTGGAGCAGGCTCGAGGGGCCGAATGGCCAACTCCTGCTCCTAATTTTATGTTCTTATATAATACATTCCTGCACCAATTATAACCTGACCAAACTCTTTGTTACCTGATCGAAATAAAGAAAAAAAGAACTTGCATTTATATATGTCACGATGGCCAATGGCGAGAGAGTGGGGGTGGGACAGTTGGAGGTCACACGATGAAACCTCTCAGATTTGGTGGCCTACCGGCCATGGTTACAGTGTGGAGTCTGTGCATGTTCACACTGCAAGCCCTGGTACCCCCTTGCTGCGATCGCACTCTGCTCAGGCCAACACTTTTCAGCCGACATCTCCTGCGTGTCCGGAACCTTCTCAACGTCGGTGGGTTATACTGGAACTGTATAAAACAACCTCCGGACGTCCCAAAGCGCTTTACAGCAAATAATGTACTTTTTGGAGCGCAGTCACTGTTGTAATGTGGGAAACGCGGCAGCCAGTTTGCGCACAGCAAGCTCCCACACACAGCAATGTGATAATGACCAGATAATCTGTTTTTTTGTCATGTTGATTGAGGGATAAATATTGGCCCCAGGACACCGGGGAGAACTCCTCTGCTCTTGTTCAAATATTGCATGGGAAGTTTTACATCCACCTGAGAGAGCAGACGGGGCCTCGGTTCAATGTCTCATCCGAAAAACGGTACCTCCGACAGTGCAGCGCTCCCTCAGTACTGCCCCTCCGACAGTGCGGCGCTCCCTCAGTACTGCCCCTCCGACAGTGCGGCGCTCCCTCAGTGCTGCCCCTCCGACAGTGTGGCACTCCCTCAGTACTGCCCCTCCGACAGTGCGACACTCCCTCAGTCCTGCACCTCCGACAGTGCAGCACTCCCTCAGTCCTGCCCCTCCGACAGTGCGACACTCCCTCAGTACTGCCCCTCCGACAGTGCGACACTCCCTCAGTCCTGCCCCTCCGACAGTGCGACACTCCCTCAGTACTGCCCCTCCGACAGTGCGGCACTCCCTCAGTACTGCCCCTCCGACAGTGCAGCGCTCCCTCAGTACTGCCCCTCCGACAGTGCAGCGCTCCCTCAGTACTGCCCCTCCGACAGTGCGGCGCTCCCTCAGTACTGCCCCTCCGACAGTGCGGCGCTCCCTCAGTACTGCCCCTCCGACAGTGCGGCGCTCCCTCAGTACTGCCCCTCCGACAGTGCAGCGCTCCCTCAGTACTGCCCCTCCGACAGTGCGGCGCTCCCTCAGTACTGCCCCTCCGACAGTGCAGCGCTCCCTCAGTACTGCCCCTCCGACAGTGCGGCGCTCCCTCAGTACTGCCCCTCCGTCAGTACAGCACTCCCTCAGTACTGCCCCTCCGACAGTGCGACACTCCCTCAGTATTGCCCCTCCGACAGTGCGACACTCCCTCAGTCCTGCACCTCCGACAGTGCAGCACTCCCTCAGTCCTGCCCCTCTAGGCCTCAGCTGAATCAGTAAAGTTTGGGGCCCACCTCAATCTAAAGTGACACAACGCTGCGGGTGTTGAATTACACAGATTATTTCCTCACTGCTGCACGAAAACCAAAAGTTCCTGTGAAGTTTTGAAAAATTGTGTCTTTGGACGAAGGTAGAAATGCGTGCTCGCTCTATAAAACCCAATTTGAAACTCCCCATTTTATTTAACCAGGTGTGCTCACCCTTTGAATTCCCCGAGGCTCCCAGCTCTCCGAACCTGGTCACGCTGCTCGCTCACCAGGGCGTAACTCTGGCTGCTGCACGCAACAGGACTGTGCCGGACTTGGGCCCCCTCCACACGCAGCACATCGACCTCACACTGAGGCCGGCCGAGGACATCCAGGGCCCATTTGGCAGGTGAGGAGCTTAAGCGTAGCAAGCAACTGTACCAGGAGGCTCGAGGCCCGACTGCCGGACTCGGGGCTATCGGCACAAACCGGGGAACGGCCAGTTCAGGACAGGTGCACCTTCACACATAGAGAACAATCCATACCTTACCTAGAACGTACCGCTCAGAAACAGGCCATTGGGCCCCACCGCTCCGTGCCGGGGTTTATGCTCCACACCAGCCCCCTCCCACACCTCTCCATCTCACCCCATCACCATATCCTTCTATTCCTTTCTCCCCCATGTGTTTATCCAGCCTCCCCTTAAATACATCGATACTATTCGCCTCAACTCCTCCCTGAGGCAGCGAGTTCCACATTCTCACCACTCTCTGGGTAAAGAAGTTTCTCCTGAATTCCCCATTGGGTTTATCAGTGACTGTCTGATATTGATGGCCCCTAGTTCTGGTCTCCCCCACAAGTGGAAACATCCTCTCTACGTTTACCCTCTCAAACCCTTTCATTATTTTGAAGACCTCTATCAGGTCACCCCCTCAGCCCTTTCTTTCCGAGAGAAAAGATACCCAGCCCGTTCATCCTCTCGGAAGAATATAAGAATTAGGAGCAGGAGCCAGCCATTCGGCCCCTCGAGCCTGCTCCACCATTCAGTGAGACCATGGCTGATCATTGACCTCAACTCCACTTTCCCGCTCGATCTCCATATCCCTCGATTCCCCCAGACTCCAAAAATCTATCGATCTCAGCCTTGAATATATTCAGAGACTGAGCCTCCACAGCCCTCTGGGGCAGAGAATTCCAAAGATTCACCCCCCTCTGAGTGAAGAAATTCCTCCTCATCTCAGTCCTAAATGGCCGACCCCTTATCCTGAGACTGTGACCCCTGGTTCTAGACTCTCCAGCCTGGGGGGAAACATCCTCCCTGCATCTACCCTGTCAATCCCCCTCAGAATCTTGTATGTTTCAATGAGATCACCCCAATGAGATTTCCTGATAGTTACGGTGATATCTAAATGGTTGGGTAGTGGTGGTGAGCCCTCTGGTGTCCTGCGGGGGGGGGGGAGTTGGATGCTGTGATTGAGGATTAACTCGGTTTATGGATCGATGAACTTGATGGGCCGCAGAGCCTCCATCTCCCGTCCTTTACAGAAATTAATCAATATTTATTTTAATGGTGATGGAGCATCACTGTAAACCTACAGGATATTCTTTTGCAAACTTTGAGCTGCAGCTGAGTGATGTCACACTGGATTGGGCTGAAAGCAGAATCCGAGGGATCCATTCGTAACTCTACAATTAAAACGATGAAGGGTATTGATCGAGTCGGTCGGGAGTAACTGTTTCCACGGGCCTGAGGGCAGAGATTTAAGATCATTGCCAGAGTGGGAAGAGGGTTCCCTGTCCATGTGGGGAGACTGGGGACGCGGGGCTTGTTCTCCTTCGAGCAGAGAAGGCTAAGCGGAGATTTGATAGCAGTGTTCAAAATCAGGGCAGTGTAAATAAAGAGAAATTGTTTCCGGTGGCTGGGCTGGAGGGTCGGTGGAGAGGGCACCAAAGGGCGACATGAGGAAAACGTTTTTACGCAGCGAGTGGTTGGGATCTGGAATCCACTGCCCGAGAGGGTGGTGGAGGCAGACTCAATAGTCGCCTTCAAAAGGGATGTTGGATAAATACTTCAAGGAGAAAAAATTGCCGGGATATGTGGGACGAGCGGGGGTGGGGGAGGGGGACTGAGTGGATCGCTCTTCGAAAGAGCTGACACAGCCTGGATGGGCCGAATGGCCTTCCTCTGTGCTGTACTATTCTGTGATTCTATAAATGGAGGGGCAACATTTGGCTTCGTTGGAGCTTTGCTTTGCTGACAAGACCAGGTGCGTGAATCGCGTGGATCAGCCATTTACCTTTCAACGTTCCCGCCACTGGGGGCTGAAGGTGCACTATGCCCCATGCGATGCTCAATGATCGACGTTTCTGAAGTGAAGACTAAGCGAGGTTTGTTCTCGGAGATGTGTTACAGCCTCTGTCTTTCAGTGCGTCTGTGAGCAGGGTCAGGAAGGGATGATTAACAAGCCGGTGATCTCTCCTGCGATCCCTGTGCTCACCCACCATGCTCCCGTCCTGCAGGTCGCTCAGCGCCGGAAAACTGTCGGAGCTGCTCCTGAAGGCGGCGTTCGGAGGGCAGATCTCAGAAGCTGTCAGCAACGAGAGCCTAAACACCGAGAGGCCGATGGATACAACAGG
Organism: Pristiophorus japonicus; assembly: GCF_044704955.1. Taxonomy (NCBI): domain Eukaryota; kingdom Metazoa; phylum Chordata; class Chondrichthyes; family Pristiophoridae; genus Pristiophorus; species Pristiophorus japonicus. Next base: position 237,590,576 of record NC_091984.1, on the reverse strand, counting down.
TAGCGTGTCGCAGTTGCCCAGCTCACAGGGGCTGGCCAGTGCCATCCCACATAATAGAAACATAGAAAATAGGTGCAGGAGTAGGCCATTCGGCCCTTCTAGCCTGCACCGCCATTCAATGAGTTCATGGCTGAACATGCAACCTCAGTACCCCCGTCCTGCTATAGAAACAATGGAAGCAGCAAGCATGGTGTAAACTCTGCGTTGGGCCCACAGCACACGGTAAAATGCACTCCACCATCGGCGGCCGTGCCTTCAGCTGCCGGGGCCCCAAGCTCTGGAATTCCCTCCTTGAACCTCTCCGCCTCTCTCTCTCCTTTAAGACACTCCTTAAAACCTAAGGGGTGGAAGTTCGGTCCCACAGTGTTTGAGGCGGTGACACCGGCTGAGCGCCGATTCTAACTCTGAATTTCAGTTTTGCCGCCCAAAGAGCGGCACTAAACGTGGCATTGTACACTCCCCCTCGGGCGGGAGATCGGGCGGGAGATCAGGAGGCCCACCCAATTTCCCCACGGTGCTGTCGGCATGCTGTGGAATGCTTCCGACAATTTTCCTCTGCCACACCTTCCCCACTGCTGCCGTTATTACCTAACGTTGTGGGTCGCTGAGTGCCGGTGAGAGTGCCCTGTGTGCTGAGTGAGACGGTCTGATTCACAGCCCCACTTGGCAGCTCGCACTCCCATTGTTTAGCCGGCGGTGTCACTGCTTTGGCTTCGGCTCCAGCTCTCCAAATAGAGAACCCTGGCGAATGTTCAACATTTAAAACTCGCTCTGCCAACTCCTGGCGCAAGACACACACACACACAGAGACTCAGCTCTTTCTCACAGCAGGCATTCTCACTCTGGCGTCGAGCGGGTTGAAGGGGAGCGGCAAAGACACACAGTGAAAGGAAACACAGTCGAGCTTGTCCTTACCCCACCCCGTGTTGGTGCGATGCTCAGCGACTTCTCCCCAGCTATGATTATCCTCATCGCCCCCCCACCCGCCCCCGACTCACCCACACCCGGCTCACCTTCCCCCACCCCCGACTCCCCCATCCCCGACTCCCCATCTCCCACCCCCGACAACCCCCCCAACTCCCCCACCCCCGACAACCCTCCCCAACTCCCCCACCCCCGTCTCCCACCGTGACTCTCCCCCGACTCCCCCCAACTCTCCCCCACCCGACTCCCCTCACCCACCCCCGATGCCCCCACACTCTGACTCCCACCCCGACTTCCCCACCCCCGACCCCTCACCCCCACTCTCCCCCGACTTCCCCACCCCCGATTCCCCCACCCCTGACTCTCCCCCCCCCCCGACTCCCCCACCCCCCAACTTCCCCACCCCCCCCCTCCTCCCGACACCCCCAGCTATCCTCCCTCTGGAGGGGGTGGGGGGTGGTGTTGGATTACAGTTGAGGGGTGCCCACCGTGTTGTCCCAGCCGTAGCTCAGTGGGTATCACACTCGCCCCTGTGTCAGAAGGCCGTGGTTTCAAGCCCCACTCCAGAAATGACAGCGTTCCCCGGGGTGACCTTGATCATCGACAGCAGCACAAAACTGTCTCACAACCAATCGCACCCCCGTCACACACCACACCTCGACTTTACGCTTCATTGAAGTCACAAAGGGCAGTGGGACAATCTGGAACTCCCACCCCGCAAGAGACGGGATGCTGGGGAAGTAGGAACTTTAGAGTCTGAGATGGGTAAGTGTATCGAGGGATGGATCAGCCATGAACTCATTGAATGGCGGTGCAGGCTCGAAGGGCCAAATGGCCTGCTCCTGCACCTATTTTCTATGTTTCTAATGGAGCAATGGCGGGTAAATGGGGTTGTACACATCAGCCGTGATCCTCCAATCCTGGCCTCTTGTACGTCCCCGATTTCCATTGCACCACCATTGGCGTTCGTTCCTTTAGAATTGAAAATTCCCGTCTTTGTGTTCAAATCCCTCAATGGCCTCGCCCCTCCCTATCTCTGTAACCTCCTCCAGTCCCACAACCCTCGAGATGTCTGCGCTCCTCTAATTCTACCCTCCTGACCATCCCTGATTATAATCGCTCCACCATTGGTGGCAGTGCCTTCTGTTGCCTGGGTCCCAAGCTCTGGAACTCCCTCCCTAAACCTCTCCGCCTCTCCACCTCCCTTTCCTTCTTCAAGACGCTCCTTAAAACCTACCTCCGTGACCAAGCTCCCGCGCTAATTTCTACTTATGTGGCTCGGTGTCAAATTTTTATCTCATAGCCCTCCGTGGAGTACCTTGGGACGTTTCACTACGTTAAAGGGGCTATATAAATGCAGGTTGCTGTTGATCTAATTGAAAGGCGGAACAGGCCCGAGGGGCTGAATGGCCTCCTCCTGTTCCCGATGTCCCGGTGTCGATGATTTTCCCCACTGGGTTTACGGTGCCTGCCCGAGGGATTGCTCCGATTCCCCCTTGCACGCCTCAGTGCTGTAGTGTCGCGGGAGATCTCCGACCTGCTCCCGCTGAGTTTATTTCCTGTTGTTTTTCCTCTCTCCTCAGCTCTCGGTGCTGCTCATGGAGGGTACGCGAGTTCAGGGCTTGGCGTGGCACGCTCCAGCAGTCCGGCGCCGGTGGTTTTTACAATTGGGTCCCCACCCAGTGGCAACTCTCCCCACTCGGGCAGGACCAGGATGTTCTCAGGTAGAATCGCCGCTGCTCTGCTTTTGTTACCGTTTGTCCAAACGTCGAGTCAGTTGTCTCGTTAAGTTCGGGAGAAAGGACCGAGTGTTTTGTGACCGATTGTGATCCTGGAGTTACCTCGCGGGGAGAGCTGTGTTGGTCTCGCCATCTCTGATTGGACGTGTTCCTGGAGGTTCCGTCATGTTACTTCCAGTCGCCCCGCCCCCACTCTCCTGCCTTTGGTCGCCCGACAACGCCCATCCTCGCAGTGCCCCGCCTTCCCTCGACCAATCAGAAAGTGAACAGGCTCCTTGACCGCACTTTAGGAAGGATGTGAAGGCCTTGGAGAGGGTGCAGGAAAGAAGTTGGGGGAAGTTGGGGAAGTCCAGAACCAGGGGTCACAGTCTAAGGATAAGGGGTAAGCCATTTAGGACTGAGATGAGGAGAAACTTCTTCACCCAGAGAGTTGTGAACCTGTGGAATTCTCTACCACAGAAAGTTGTTGAGGCCAATTCGTTAGATATATTCAAAAGGGAGTTAGATGTGGCTCTTACGGCTAAAGGGATCAAGGGGTATGGAGAGAAAGCAGGAAAGGGGTACTAAGGTTGAATGATCAGCCATGATCTTATTGAATGGTGGTGCAGGCTCGAAGGGCCGAATGGCTTACTCCTGCACCTATTTTCTATGTTTCTATGTTTCTGTTCCAGGGATGAGGGACTTCAGTGACGTGGATAGACTGGAGAAGCTGGGGTTGTTCTCCTTGGAGCAGAGAAGGTTGAAAGGAGATTTGATCGAGGTGTTCAAAATCATGAGGGGCCTGGACAGAGTAGAGAGAAAATGTTCCCATTGGTGGAAGGGTCGAGAACCAGAGGGACACAGATTTAAGGCGATTGGCAGAAGAACCAAAGGCGACATGAGGAAAAACCTTTTACGCAGCGAGTGGTTAGGATCTGGAATGCGCTGCCTGAGAGGGTGGTGGAGGCAGACTCCATCGTGGCTTTCAAAAGGGAGTTGGATAAGTAACTGAAGGAAAAACTTTGGCAGGGCTACGGGGAAAGGGCGGGGGAGTGGGACTGGCTGAGGTGCTCTTGCAGAGAGCCGGCACGGGCTCGACGGGCCGAATAGCCCCCTGTGTTGTAACCATTCTATGGTTCTGAGCCGATTGGATGATTCTTGACTCTCAGTCCATCTGCCTTTTCCACAACTCCAATATTCTTATAACTAGTAAACAAAAGTGTTGACAGTAAATTAAAAACACATTTTTTTTAATGCCCCTATGGTTTCTCCCCGGGGTTTTTAATCTTCAGTTCTCTGAGACTCTCGGCCAATCATGGAGGGTGCAGAAAATATCCTCAACGTTAACAGGACTGCGGGAAACTTCAAGCGTAAGGCACAAACGCAGAGAGTTGTGATGTGATTTTCCCCAAGAGGTGGTGCGATCTTTTCTTTAATTATTCATCACGGGATATGGGCGTCAATGGAAGGCCACATTGATTGCCCTTGAGAACATGGTGGTGAGCTATCTTCTTGACAAACACATGTCTCACTAGGCCATTTCAGCAGGCAGTTAAGAGTCAACCACATTGCTGTGGGTCTGGAGTCACCTATAGGCCAGACCAGGTAAGGGCAACAGATTTCCTTCCCTAAAGGACATTAGTGAACGAGATGGATTACTGATAATTCCAGATTTATTTAATTAACTGAATATATATTCCCCAGCTGCCATGGTGGGATTTGAACTCGTGTCTCAGGATCATTAGTCCAGGCCGCAGGATTACTAGATCAATAACATTACCACTCTGCCATTGTTCCTTAGACGCAATAGCAGGACCTCCTCGTAGGACTGCTCCTGGGCCTGGCCAAGGGGGCCATTAGCCAGTCCAGGCAGCAGGCGGTCGATGGGGTCGTTCAGCCCAACTGCCTGCCTCTCTTCCGCGGGTACGTTCGAGCCAGAGTGTCCCTGGAGATGGAGCGCGCGGTGTCCACTGGTACGCTCGCGGCCTTCCGCGAGAGGTGGGCGCCGGAGGGACTGGACTGCATCATCACCCCCAAAAACAAAACTTTAATTTGTTATGGTTCCTTTAAAAGTTTTGTTGTTTGATTTGCAGTTTAAGGGGGGACTTTTTACTTCCTAAATTGATCATTTACATCAACAACAAGAAGTAGACACCGTGGCAGTATTACTGTCAATGATTCTTCCACCAGTTGAACATTACACGTCAGCCTGTTACGGTGCACATCAAAGACCAAAGCCACCATTTAATGTTTATTTATTCTGAGGATGTGGGCCACACTGGGTGGCCACATTTATTGGCCATCGCTAGTTGCCGTGACAACATTAAGGGACTTGAGTCACGTGTAGGCCGGGGACTAGCGAGGGATGAGTTAGGGTTTTTACAACAATTGGCCAATTTTCACTTGGATTAGAATCATAGGATCGTACAGCACAGAAGGAGGCCATTCGGCCCATCGTGCCTGTGCTGGCTCTTTGATAGAGCGGTCTGATTAGTCCCACTCCCCCCTGCTCTTTCCCCTTGTGAATTTTTCCCCTTCAGGTATTTACCCAATACTTGAGATCGCCCAACAACCTTCTAAACTCCAGGGAATACATGCCATGTTTCTGCACCCTCATCATTTAACCCTTCAAACGCCACTATCATTCTGGTCACTGGTAAGATTCCCTGAGCGATGTGAGAAGAAAGAGGTTCACCAGACTGATTCCTGGGATGAGAGGGCTGTCTTATGATGAGAGATTGTGTAGAATGGGCCGATACTCTCTGGAGTTTGGAAGAATGAGAGGTGATCTCATTGAACCATACAAGATTCTGAGGGGGTTTGCTGAGAGGATGTTTCCCCCGGGCTGGGGAGTCTAGAACCAGGAGTCACAGTCTCAGGATAAGGGGTTGGCCATTTAGGACTGAGATGAGGAGGAATTTCTTCACTCAGAGGGTGGTGAACCTTTGGAATTCTCTGCTCCAGAGGGCTGTGGACGCTGAGTCTCTGAATATATTCAAGGCTGAGATCGATAGATTTTTGGAGTCTAGGCGAATCGAGGGATATGGGAATCGGGCGGGAAAGTGGAGTTGAGGTCAATGATCAATCTCCTTCTTCTTAGGCAGTCCCTCGGAGTCGAGGATGACTTGCTTCCACACTAACAGGAGTTCCCAGGTGACTGATGAGACCAATGCGGGACCTACAGTCTCTGTCACAGGTGGGGCAGACGGTGGTTGGAGGGACGGGTGGGTGGGAGGCCTGGATTGTCGTGCGGACCGGGGTCAAGTATGCCTGAGTCATCGCACAAACGTTCTTCTCGATCTTCCTTGCTGCAATGCTCCATCTCACCCTCAGCAAGCTCCCCGCTGGAGTGGAGCTAATCTACAGAACAAAGAGGATGACAAGCCATGATCTCATTGAATGGCGGAGCTGTATGGCCAACTCCTGCTCCTATATCTTATCTCCCTTAGCTGTATTTTGGGTGGGTATGTTTGCACTGGGTGCATTCTGTCGATATTTATGCTTTGCTTGAGTCTCAGGTACTTTTATTTTATCATTAACTCCACTTCAGTGCTATTTTGAGTCTCCATCTCGAATCCCTTTGAGAATGAGAGGTGTCAGCCCCATCACCCTTCTGTTTTTATCTCTTGATCCAACTGACGACCCAATCCATTAGCAGATTAATATTTAACTCACAGTGTCAATGGAAGCATTGTGCAGGTCTGATTGATATCCCCGCCGCTCCCAGAACTAACTGATGAGTGCAACACTCTGTGACTCAGTGAGTCGGGAGGAGTGGCCACCGCTGTGGATTATAAATCAACCAGATTTAAATTCAAATCAAAGCAGCCGCTTGATCGGCTCCCCATCCACCACCTTCAACATTCACTCCCTCCACCACCGGCGCACCGTGGCTGCAGTGTGCACCATCTACAAGATGCACTGCAGCAACTCGCCAAGTCTTCTTCGGCAGCACCTCCCAAACCCACGACCTCTACCGCTTCATCATCATCACAGGCAGTCCCTCGGAGTCGAGGAAGACTTGCTTCCACTCTTAGCATGAGTTCTCAGGTGACTGACCAGTCCAATACGAGAACCACAGTCTCTGTCACAGGTGGGACAGACAGTGGTTGAGGGAAGGGGAGGGTGGGACTGGTTTGCCGCACGCTCCTTCCGCTGCCTGCGCTTGCTTTCTGCACGCTCTCGGCGACGAGACTCGAGGTGCTCAGCGCCCTCCCGGATGCACTTCCTCCACTTAGGGCGGACTGGTCTTTGGGCCAGGGACTCACAGGTGTCGGTGGCGATGTTGCATTTTATCAGGGAGGCTTTGAGGGTGTCCCTGTAACGTTTCCTCTGCCCACCTGGAGTTCCGAGTAGAGCGTTTGCTTTGGGAGTCTTGTGTCAGGCATGCGGACAATGTGGCCCGCCCAACGGAGCTGATCAAGTGTTGTCAGTACTTCGATGCTGGGGATGTTGGCCTGGTCGAGGGCACTAATGTTGGTGCGTCGGTCCTCCCAGGAGATTTTGGAGAAAGAACAAGGGCAGCAGGCGCATGGGAACACCACCACCTCCAAGTTCCCCTCCCAGTCCCACACCATCCTGACTTGGGAATATATCGGCCGTTCCTTCATCGTCGCTGGGTCACAATCCTGGAACTCCCTCCCTAACAGCACTGTGGGAGCACCTTCACCACACGGACTGCAGCGGTTCAAGAAGGCAGCTCACCACCACCTTCTCAAGGGGCGATTAGGGATGGGCAATAAATGCCGGCCTTGCCAGCGATGTCCACATCCCGAGAGTAATTTTTTTCTAAAGCCCTCCCTAACCCTTTGCCAAATATCTCCTATTTACACAGGAAAATCTTTTTGCTCGATGTGATGTGATTGTAAGTAAGTTAAACACTTAAGCTCGGATAAGTAGAAGGGAAATTGGCCTGATTTAATCACAAGACAAATAAGAGTTGGACTCGGAGCTGCCCAGTGTAAATCTTTAGTCGGGCAGTGTGCGAGAATTGCCAGTCTCGGCAGAGAGGATGTTGCGATGCAGTCACTGGGTCCACCGTGGGCCCTGAGGTTTGCCGTGAATCCGCTGGATCCGAAATGTTCCAATCGCCTCTCTCTGCCTTTTTTTTGTACCCATTACAGTCGGCTCCTCCAGTTCGATGAGCTCGGTGGGTTCCTGCAGCGGCCGTGTGTTCCAGTGCTCACCCGTGGGACCCAGCACCGAATCGTCACCAGCGCTGTACGACGGGCCCTCGAGTCTCAGGTACACCTACCCCGATACCATGGCGACGAACATGGAGGCCATGGTGACCTTCGAGGCCCCGGATCTGCCGGAGGAAACGCTTATGGAGGTGCACACATTTTTTTTAAAGGTTTTTATACTGTATTTTAGGGAAGGCCGAAGCCCCATGGTCACTGTTGTAATGTAGGAAACGTGGCTGCCAATTTTCACAAAGCAAGATCCCACCAACAGCGATGAAATAAGGGTCTCGGATAATCTGTTTTTTTGTTATGAGGGAACGCTGCACTGTGGGAGGGCAGTACTGAGGGAGTGCTGCACTGTCGGAGGGGCAGTACTGAGGGAGTTGCCGCACTATCGGAGGGGCAGTACTGAGGGAGTTGCTGCACTGTCGGAGGGGCAGTACTGAGGGAGTGCTGCACTGTTGGAGGAGCAGTACTGAGGGAGTGCTGCACTATCGGAGGGGCAGTACTGAGGAAGTTGCCGCACTATCGGAGGGGCAGTACTGAGGGAGTTGCTGCACTGTCGGAGGGGCAGTACTGAGGGAGTGCTGCACTGTTGGAGGAGCAGTACTGAGGGAGTGCCGCACTATCGGAGGGGCAGTACTGAGGGAGCGCTGCACTGTCGGAGGGGCAGTACTGAGGGAGTGCTGCACTGTTGGAGGAGCAGTACTGCGGGAGTGCCGCACTATCGGAGGGGCAGTACTGAGGGAGCGCCGCACTGTCGGAGGGGCAGTACTGAGGGAGTGCTGCATTGTCGGAGGGGCAGTACTGAGGGAGTGCTGCACTGTCGGAGGGGCAGTACTGAGGGAGCGCTGCACTGTCGAAAGGGCAGTACTGAGGGAGCGCTGCACTGTCAGAGGTGCTGTCTTTTGAATGAGACGTTAAACCGAGGCCCCGTCTGCTCTCTTAGCTGGATATAAAAGATCCCACGACATTATTTTGAAGAAGAGCAGGGGAGTTATCCCCAGTATCCTGGGGCTTATATTTATCCCTCATTGGATATAGTCAAGAGGGAGTTAGATATGGCCCTTATGGTTAAGGGGATCAAGGGGTATGGAGAGAAAGCAGGAAAGGGGTACTGAGGGAATGATCAGCCATGAACTCATTGAATGGTGGTGCAGGCTCGAAGGACCGAATGGCCTGCTCCTGCACCTATTTTCTATGTTTCTATGTTAAGTAACACACCAACAACAGATTATCTGGTCAATATCACTTTGCTGTGTGTGGGAGCTTGCTGTGCACAAATTGGCTGCCGCGTTTCCCACATTACAACAGTGACTACACTCCAAAAGTACTTCATTGGCTGTAAAGTGCTTTGGGACGTCCGGTGGTCGTGAAGAGCGCTATATAAACGCACGTCTTTTCTTTGTTCACATCGGCTCTGCTGCACTCAATATAAAAAGGATGAACATTTCAGAGAAACGGTTCTTCATGTTTTGTTGGGTAGCTATTACCTAAAGTGCAGCGGTGGTTTTAAGCTGACTGGGGAAGTGACAGACCTTGCTGTGCTCAAACCGCCTCAACGGCAGTGACTCTGCCTCACTTGGATAATTGATGACACGGCAAAGGTTACGGGGACGTTCGGGAATTGCGAGCCGCTGATTGCTGCGTCCTTTTGTTTTACCAAGGGCGGGCATACTTTGTCCACCTGGCTTGGCTTCCGACACCTGCTCGCTGCGTGGGGAGGTGGGGTGTGTCAACACTGTGGGGGCTGGGTCATTAAATGTATTTGAGGCGGAGATAGACAGATTTTTGAGCGATAAGGGAGCCAAGGGTTACGGGGAGCGGGCAGGGAAGTGGAGCTGAGTCCATGATCGGATCAGCCACGATCTTATTGAATGGCGGAGCAGGCTCGAGGGGCCGAATGGCCGACTCCTGCTCCTATTTATTGTGTTCTTGTGTAACTCTGGGAGAGCTGATAGCCTCTGCTGTCGCTATAGATGTGGCACGAGGGAGGAAGATTTGTTGGAATGACCTACGCTGTTGGCGTTAAAAACTCCCCCACAGCCTGAACGTGTTGGAACGGCCTGGCTGGAGGGGCGAACTCGATTTTACGTCACTGGCTGTGGGTCAGGACCACAGTGCAAGGTTCTTAAGAACATAAGAAATAGGAGCAGGAGTCGGCCATACGGCCCCTCGAGCCTGCTCCGCCATTCAATACGATCATGGCTGATCTGATCATGGACTCAGCTCCACTTCCCTGCCCGCTCCCCATAACCCTTTACTCCCTTATCGCTCAAAAATCTGTCTATCTCCGCCTTAAATATATTCAATGACCCAGCCCCCACAGCTCTCTGGGGCAGAGAATTCCACAGATTTACAACCCTCTGAGAGAAGAAATTCCTCCTCATCTCAGTTTTAAATGGGCGGTCCCTTATTCTGAGACTATGGCCCCCCCCCAGTTCTGCATCCCCCTCATGAGGGGAAACATCCTCTCTGCATCTACCTTGTCAAGCCCCCTCAGTGTCTTAATATGTTCCACCGGAGAGATCGGGGACCACAGCCGGCAACAGAGCAACACGTCCCGGGGGTTCCCCAGGAAATGACGAGATCGCTCAGTGCAGTGTGTGTGGGTCAGCCCTGCGTTTCCTCAGCCCTGCACCCAGGGATCTCACAGCCCCCGTACACAGGGCCAAAGTGGGCCCCCTCTCCCGTCTGTTCACATGCTTTTATTCCCGTGGCTGCATTGAAAAATAAGAAAGACTTGCATTTGTATAGCACCAATCACAACCTCATGATGTCCAAAGTGCTTCACAGCCAATTAAGTACTTTTTGAATTGTTTTCACTCTTGTAATGTAGGGAAAAAATTGCCAAATTTCGCACAGCAAGCTCCCACAAATGGCATTTAAAATAAATGACCAAATAATTTATTTTACGTGTTAGTTGAGGCATAAATAATAGACCAGGATAACTACCCTGCTCTGAATGTAAATAGCACCATGGAATCTTTTATGTCCACCTTCGAGGGTAGACAGGGCCTCAGTTTAACATCTCATTTGAGAGATAGCACCTCCGACAGTGCGCACTCCCTCAGCACTGCCCCTCCGACAGTGCGACACTCCCTCAGCACTGCCCCTCCGACAGTGCGGCACTCCCTCAGCACTGCCCCTCCGACAGTGCGGCACTCCCTCAGTACTGCACCTCCGACAGTGTGGCACTCCCTCAGCACTGCCCCTCCGACAGTGCGGCACTCCCTCAGCACTGCCCCTCCGACAGTGCGTCACTCCCTCAGCACTGCCCCTCCGACAGTGCTGCACTCCCTCAGCACTGCCCCTCCGACAGTGCGGCACTCCCTCAGCACTGCCCCTCCGACAGTGCGGCACTCCCTCAGCACTGCCCCTCCGACAGTGTGGCACTCCCTCAGCACTGCCCCTCCGACAGTGCGGCACTCCCTCAGCACTGCCCCTCCGACAGTGCGGCACTCCCTCAGTACTGCCCCTCCGACAGTGCGGCACTCCCTCAGCACTGCACTGGGAGTGTCAGCTTTATGTGCTCAAGCCGCTGGAGTGGGACTTGAACCCACAACCTTCTGGCTCAGGGACAAGAGCGCTGAGCCACGGCTGACACCTCAGGCTTTACTGTGATGGTATTGGAGGGAGGGAGGGAGGGGCGGAGAGGTGAGTGGAGGGGAGACGTAGGAGGGAGGGGCGGAGGGAGGAGGGAGGGAGGAGAGAGGGAGGAGGGAAGGAGGAGAGAGGGAGGGGGAGGGATGGATGGGAGGGCAGGAGAGGCTGAGGGAGGGAGGAGTGGGGAGAGGAGGGAGGGAGGGGCGGAGTGGGGAGTCGAGGGGGAGGAGGGGAATGGAGGAGGAGTGGAGGGGCGGAGGGAGGGAGGAGGAGGGGAAGGGAGGGGCAGAGGAGAGGGAGGCGAAGGAGGGGGGGAGTGGCGGAGGCAGGGAGGGAGGTGGGAGGGAGGAATGGAGGGGTGGAGGGGGGAGAGAGGGAGAGAGGGTGGCGAGTGCTAGAGAGAGAAATACAATTTTATTTCCCGTGTCATTTTATAGACGGGAACAATCCCTGAATGGAGGGGGAGTTGCCCAGTACTTAGTGAGTTGTCTCCTGTGTGGGTTCAGTGCCCGGCCCATGGGTCAGTGCCCGGCCCGTGGGCTCAGTGTCCGGCCCAGGGGTCAGTGTCCGGCCCATGGGTTCAGTGTCCGGCCCATGGGTTCAGTGTCCGGCCCAGGGGTCAGTGCCCGGCCCAGGGGTCAGTGTCCGGCCCGTGGGTTCAGTGTCCGGCCCAGGGGTCAGTGTCCGGCCCAGGGGTCAGTGTCCGGCCCGTGGGTTCAGTGCCCGGCCCGTGGGTTCAGTGCCCGGCCCAGGGGTCAGTGTCCGGCCCGTGGGTTCAGTGTCCGGCCCGTGGGTTCAGCGTCTGGCCCGTGTGTTCAGTGTCCGGCCCAGGGTTCAGTGCCCGGCCCAGGAGTCAGTGCCTGGCCCGTGGGTTCAGTGTCCAGCCCAGGGGTCAGTATCCGGCCCATGGGTTCAGTGTCCGACAAGTGTGTTCAGTGCCCGGCCCAGGGGTCAGTGTCCAGCCCAGGGGTCAGTGCCCGGCCCAGGGGTCAGTATCCGGCCCGTGGGTTCAGTGCCCGGCCCAGGGGTCAGTATCCGGCCCAGGGGTCAGTATCCGGCCCGTGGGTTCAGTGTCCGGCCCAGGGGTCAGTATCCGGCCCAGGGGTCAGTATCCGGCCCGTGGGTTCAGTGCCCGGCCCGTGGGTTCAGTGTCCGGCCCAGGGGTCAGTGCCCGGCCCGTGGGTTCAGTGTCCGGCCCAGGGGTCAGTATCCGGCCCAGGGGTCAGTATCCGGCCCAGGGGACAGTGCCCGGCCTGTGAGTTCAGTGCCCAGCCCGTGGGTTCAGTGCCCAGCCCAGGGTTCAGTGCCCAGCCCGTGGGTTGAGTGTTGGTCAGCCGCGGCGATTGACAGCAGTGCCTGTGCCGTTCACAGCAGGAACACACGGAGATCCTGAAGAACCTGCGCTTCACCCTGATCTTCGTGCACTGCGTGATGGAGATCGCCTCAGCCAAGGGCAACCCCTTCGAGATGATGTGCAGCTCGGTGACTTCGGCCTGCCAGCTCCAGGAGAGCGTGGTGGTGGATCAGATCAGCCTGCTGAGCAAGGAGTGGAGGTGAGGGAGGGGGGCACAGCTCGAGCCCGCTCCCCGTATCCGTCGTCCGTCGCCCCCAGCTCAAACCCTTTTGTCCCCGAGTCTCATCCTTGTTCTCCAATCCCTCCATAGCCTCGCCCCTCCCTATCTCTGTAACCTCCTCAATGGTCCAACGAACCCCCGAGATCTCTGCGCTCCTCCAATTCTGGACTCTCGCGCATCCCCCAATTTCCATCGTTCCACCATCGGTGGCCGTGCCTTTTGTTGCCTGGGCCCCAAGCTCTGGAACTCCCTCCCTAAACCTCTCCGCCTCTCTACCTCTGACCCTTCCTGTAAGAAGCTCCTTAAAACCGACCTCTTTGACTAAGCTGTTGATCACTTGTCCTAATATCGCCCTATGTGGCTCGGTGCGAAATCTCTCTGATACCCTTGCTGTGAAGTGCCTTGGCACGGTTTACTACGTTGACAGCGCTGTATAAGGACAACTTGTTGTTGTCAGAAGGTTGTGGTTCAAGCCTCACTCCCGGGACTTGAGCACACAATCCAGGCTGACACTCCAGTGCAGTGCTGAGGGAGCGCTGCAATGTTGGAAGCGTCGTCTTTCCGATGAGACGTTAAACCGTGTCCAGTCTGCCTGATATTGTAGCAATTAGAAGGGCTACAGAGGAACAGGAGGAGGCCATTCAGCCCCTCAAGCCTATTCTGCCACACACACACATATTCACTCACACACACTCACACACACACTCTCATACACACACTCATACACACACACTCTCACACACACACACTCATACACACACTCTCTCATACACACACTCTCTCATACACACTCACACACACACACACACACACTCACACATACACACTCACACACACACACACACACACACATTCACACTCACTCACATACTCACCCACACACACATACTCTCACACACACTCACACACATACACTCTCACATACTCACACACTCACGCACACACACACATATACACTCTCTCACACACACACACTCACATACTCACACACTCACATACTCACACACTCACATACTCAAGCACACACACACACTCACACACATACACACTCACACACACACATACATACTCACACACACACACACATCTTCACACACACACACATCTTCACACACACACATCCTCACACACACACACACACACACACACATCCTCACACACACACACACACTCACTCACACACACACTCTCACACACTCACACACATACACTCTCACACACACACTCACACACTCACATACTCACATACTCACACACACACTCTCACACACTCTCTCACACACACACACACACACACATACTCACACACTCAAGCAAACAGACACACACACACACTCACACACACTCTCATACACACACACACACTCTCTCACACACACACACATACACTCTCTCTCTCACACACACACACACACTCACACACATACACTCTCACACACTCACACACACATACACATACACTCTCACACACACACTCACACACACATACACATACACTCTCACACACACACACACACACACACACGCATACACTCTCTCTCTCACACACTCACACACACATACACATACACTCTCACACACATACACATACACTCTCACACACACACATACACTCTCACACACACACACACACACACATACACTCACACACATACACATACACTCTCACACACACACACACACACACACACACACACACATACACTCTCTCTCTCACACACACATACACACACACACACATACACTCTCTCTCACACACACATACACACACACACACATACACTCTCACACACACACACACACACGATCCTTTTCTGACTATAATCCTGGTTTCCCTTTATTGCAGCTACGCCGAGCAGCTGGTTCTCTACATGAAGGTTGCTGAGCTTCTGTCATCAGCCTTGCACATGAGCAAGAACCAGATCAAGGCGGGCAAGCTGTGCCCATCATCGACGGTCAAAGAAGGTTTGCTGATGATGCTAATGCATAGTGTGGCTGATCCTATTACTCGCGTACGAAGCCTGTCGAGAATTGGTTGTGAATGTCCCAGGTGGAGCCCCCAATCACACAAAGGTCTTGACCTTTTCCACAATGCACAGGGGCTTTTCGTCGGCATTTCAATTGAACTGGGATTGGCAGCGAGACTTTGCATCTCCATGTGGTCTCACCATGTCTGTCTGGCAAGAATCAATGACTCAGAGAATCTTACAGCACAGGAGGTCATTCGGCCCGTCGAGCTTGTGCTGGCTCTGTGAGAGAGCGATCCAATCAGTCCCGCTTCCCCTCGCTCTTTCTCCGTAGTCATGCAAATGTTTCCTTTTCAAGTATTTACCCAATTCCCCGTTTGAAAGTTACTATTGAATCTGCTCCCACCGCCCTTTCATGCAGCGCGTTCCCGATCATAACAACTCGCTGCGTAAAAACATTCTCCCCATCTCCCCCTCTGGTTCCATCGCCGATTATCGTCAATCTGTGTCCCGCCTGCCCCGGAAACAGTGTCTCCTTATTTACTCGATCAAAAACCCCCATAATTTTGAGCCCCTCTATCACATCTCCCCTTAATCTTTTCTACAGAAGAACATAAGAATTAGGAACAGGAGTAGGCCATCTAGCCCCTCGAGCCTGCTCCGCCATTCAACAAGATCATGGCTGATCTGGCCGTGGACTCAGCTCCACTTACCCGCCCGCTCCCCGTAACCCTTAATTCCCTTATTGGTTAAAAATCTATCTATCTGTGATTTGAATACATTCAATGAGCTAGCCTCAACTGCTTCCTTGGGCAGAGAATTCCACAGATTCACAACCCTCTGGGAGAAGAAATTCCTTCTCAACTCGGTTTTAAATTGGCTCCCCTTAATTTTGAGGCTGTGCCCCCTAGTTCTAATCGCCCCGACCAGTGGAAACAACCTCACTGCCTCTATCTTGTCTATCCCTTTCATTATTTAAAATGTTTCTATAAGATCACCCCTCATCCTTCTGCACTCCAACGAGTAAAGACCCAGTCTACTCAATCTATCATCATAAGGTAACCCCCTCATCTCCGGAATCAGCCTAGTGAATCGTCTCTGTACCCCCTCCAAAGCTAGTATATTCTTCCTTAAGTAAGGTGACCAAAACTGTATGCAGTACTCCAGGTGCGGCCTCACCAATACCCTGTACAGTTGCAGCAGGACCTCCCTGCTTTTGTACTCCATCCCTCTCTCAATGAAGGCCAACATTCCATTCGCCTTCCTGATTACCTGCTGCACCTGCAAACTAACTTTTTGGGATTCATGCACAAGGACTCTAAAAGAGTTTCATGCACAAGGACCCCCAGGTCCCTCTGCACCTCAGCATGTTGTAATTTCTCCCCATTCAAATAATATTCCCTTTTACTGTTTTTTTTCCCCAGGTGGATGACCTCACACTTTCTGACATTGTATTCCATCTGCCAAACCTTAGCCCATTCGCTTAACCTATCTAAATCTCTTTGCAGCCTCTCTGTGTCCTCTACACAACCCGCTTTCCCACTAATCTTTGTGTCATCTGCAAATTTTGTTACACGACACTCTGTCCCCTCTTCCAGGTCATCTATGTATATTGTAAACAGTTGTGGTCTCAGCACCGATCCCTGTGGCACACCACTAACCACTGATTTCCAACCCGAAAAGGACCCATTTATCCCGACTCTCTGCTTTCTGTTCGCCGGCCAATTCTCGATCCATGCTAATACATTTCCTCTGACTCCGCATACCTCTATCTTCTGCAGTAACCTTTTGTGTAGCACCTTATCGAATGCCTTTTGGAAATCTAAATACACCACATCCATCGGTACACCTCTATCCACCATGCTCGTTATATCCTCAAAGAATTCCAGTAAATTAGTTAAACATAATTTCCCCTTCATGAATCCATGCTGCGTCTGCTTGATTGCACTATTCCTATCTAGATGTCCCGCTATTTCTTCCTTAATGATAGTTTCAAGCATTTTCCCCACTACAGATGTTAAACTAACCGGCCTATAGTTACCTGCCTTTTGTCTGCCCCTTTTTTTAAACAGAGGCGTTACATTAGCTGCTTTCCAATCCGCTGGTATCTCCCCAGAGTCCAGAGAATTTTGGTAGATTAAAACGAATGCATCTGCTATAACTTCCGCCATCTCTTTTAATACCCTGGGATGCATTTCATCAGGACCAGGGGACTTGTCTACCTTGAGTCCCATTAGCCTGTCCAGCACTACCTCCCTAGTGATAGTGATTGTCTCAAGGTCCTCCCTTCCCACATTCCTATAACCAGCAATTTTTGTCATGGTTTTTGTGTCTTCCACTGTGAAGACCGAAGCAAAATAATTGTTTAAGGTCTCAGCCATTTCCACATTTCCCATTATTAAATCCCCCTTCTCATCTTCTAAGGGACCAACATTTACTTTAGTCACTCTTTTCCTTTTTATATATCTGTAAAAGCTTTTACTATCTGTTTTTATGTTTTGCGCAAGTTTACCTTCGTAATCTATCTTTCCTTTCTTTATTGCTTTTTTAGTCATTCTTTGCTGTTGTTTAAAATTTTCCCAATCTTCTAGTTTCCCACTAACCTTGGCCACCTTATACGCATTTGTCTTTGATTTGATACTCTCCTTTATTTCCTTGGTTATCCACGACTGGTTATCCCTTCTCTTACCGCCCTTCTTTTTCACTGGAATATATTTTTGTTGCGCACTATGAAAGAGCTCCTTAAAAGTCCTCCACTGTTCCTCAATTGTGCCACCGTTTAGTCTGTGTTTCCAGTCTACTTTAGCCAACTCTGCCCTCATCCCACTGTAGTCCCCTTTGTTTAAGCATATTACGCTCGTTTCTGACACAACTTCCTCACCCTCAATCTGTATTACAAATTCAACCATACTGTGATCACTCATTCCGAGAGGTTCTTTTACTAGGAGATCGTTTATTTTTCCTGATTCATTACACAGGACCAGATCTAAGATAGTTTGCTCCCTTGTAGGTTCTGTAACATACTGTTCTAAGAAACAATCCCATATGCATTCTATGAATTCCTCCTCCAGGTTACCCCCGTGTGATTTGAGTTGACCAATCGATATGTAGGTTAAAATCCCCCATGCCGTTCCTTTTTCACATGCCTCCATTATTCCCTTGATTATTGCCCGCCCCACCGAGAAGTTATTATTTGGGGGCCTATAAACTACACCCACCAGTGACTTTTTCCCCTTACTATCTCTAATCTCCACCCACAATGATTCAACATTTTGTTCATTGGAGCCAATATCATCCCTCACAACTGCCCTGATATCATCCTTTATTAACAGACCTACCCCACCTCCTTTCCCTTCCTGTCTATCTTTCCGAATCGTCAGATACCCCTGTATGTTTAATTCCCAGTCTTGGCCACCCTGCAACCACGTTTCTGTAATGGCCACTAAATCATACCCATTTGTAATGATTTGTGCCGTCAACTCATTTACTTTATTTCGAATGCTGCGTGCTTTAATGTTTTAATCCTAGTTTATAAACCATGATTTTTAGTTTTGACCCCTCCTGCAGCCCCTTTATATTCAGTGGCCCTTTTTGTTTTTTTGCCTTGGGTTTCTCTGCCCTCTACTTTTACTCATCTCCTTTCTGTCTTTTGCTTTTGTCTCCTTTTTGTTTCCCTCTGTCTCCCTGCATTGGTTCCCATCCCCCTGCCATATTAGTTTAACTCCTCCCCAACAGCCCTCGCAAACACTCCCCCTAGGACATTGGTTCCGGTCCTGCCCAGGTGCAGACCGTACAGTTTGTACTGGTCCCACCTCCCCCAGAACCGGTTCCAATGCCCCAGGAATTTGAATCCCTCCCTGCTGCACCACTGCTCAAGCCACGTATTCATCTGCACTATCCTGTGATTCCTACTCTGACTAGCACGTGGCACTGGTAGCAATCCCGAGATTACTACTTTTGAGGTCCTACTTTTTAATTTAGCTCCTAGCTCCTTAAATTCGTCTCGTAGGACCTCATCCCTTTTTTTAACCTATGTCGTTGGTATCAATGTGCACCACGACAACTGGTGTCTTGCACCCGCTCCGAGACATCCTTGACCCTTGCACCAGGGAGGCAACATACCATCCTGGAGTCTCGGTCTCTACATCAATTTACGTTCTGAATGACTGGCTACTCTTTTTCCCGATGAGCCACAGAAAGGTACATTTGTGATGGTCGCACACTGTAATATTAGTAGCATTTATATAGCGCCTTTCATGGCCGCAGCGCATCCCAATGTGCTTCACAGCCAATGAAATACTTTTGAAGTGTCAGCTATGGCTCAGTAACCTCTTGAGTCAGAAAGTTGTGCATTTGAGTCCGACTCCAGAGACTTGAGCACAAACATCCAGGCTGACACTCCCAGGGCAGTACTGAGGGAGTGCAACACTGTCGGAGGGGCAGTACTGAGGGAGTGCAACACTGTCGGAGGGGCAGTACTGAGGGAGGGCAACACTGTCGGAGGGGCAGTACTGAGGGAGCGCCGCACTGTCGGAGGGGCAGTACTGAGGGAGCGCCGCACTGTCGGAGGCGCAGTACTGAGGGAGCGCTGCACTGTCGGAGGGGCAGTACTGAGGGAGCGCTGCACTGTCGGAGGGGCAGTACTGAGGGACTGCTGCACTGTCGGAGGGGCAGTACTGAGGGACTGCTGCACTGTCGGAGGGGCAGTACTGAGGGAGTGCTGCACTGTCAGAGGGGCAGTATTGAGGGGACGCTGTACTGTCAGAGAGGGGCAGTACTGAGGAAGGGCTGCACTGTTGGAGGGCAGTATTGAGGGGACGCTGTACTGTCAGAGAGGGGCAGTACTGAGGAAGCGCCGCACTGTCAGAGGGGCAGTACTGAGGGAGGGCTGCACTGTCGGAGGGCAGTATTGAGGGGACGCTGCACTGTCAGAGAGGGGCAGTACTGAGGAAGCGCCGCACTGTCGGAGGGGCAGAACTGAGGAAGCGCCGCACTGTCAGAGGGGTAGTACTGAGGGAGCGCCGCACTGTCGGAGGGGCAGTACTGAGGGAGCACCGCATTGTCGGAGAGGCAGTACTGAGGGAGCACCGTACTGTCAGAGGGGCAGTATTGAGGGAGTGCTGCACTGTCGGAGGGACAGTACTGAGGGAGGGCTGCACTGTCAGAGGGGCAGTATTGAGGGGACGCCGCACTGTCAGAGGGGCAGTACTGAGGGAGTGCCTCACTGTCGGAGGGGCAGTACTGAGGGAGCGCGGCACTGTCAGAGGGGCAGTACTGAGGGAGTGCCGCACTGTCGGAGGGGCAGTACTGAGGGAGTGCCGCACTGTCGGAGGGGCAGTACTGAGGGAGCGCGGCACTGTCGGAGGGGCAGTACTGAGTGAGTGCCGCACTGTCGGAGGGGCAGTACTGAGGGAGCGCTGCACTGTCGGAGGTGACGTTTTTCAGATGAGGCGTTAAACCGAGACCCCGTTGCTCCCTCAGGTGGATGTAAAAGATCCCATGGCCACTATTTTGAAACGAGCAGGGGAGTTATCCCCGGTCTCCTGGCCATTATTTATCCCTCTGTCAGCATCACTTAAAAAATTCAGATTCCTTGGTCATTATCACATTGCTATGTGTGGGAGCTTGCTGTGCGTGAATTGGCTGCTGTGTTTCCTACATTACAACAGTGACTACACTCCAAAAGTACTTCATTGGCTGTGAAGCGCTTTGGGACGTACGGAAGTCGTGAAAGTTGCTATATAAATGTAGGTCTTGCTTTTCACTGTTGTAATATAGGAGGATGGAAAGAGGTTGAACCTCCTTTACCCGGAACCCTCGGGACCTGGCCTGTTCTGGATAAGGGATGTTTCCAGGCGAGGGGTGGTCACGTTAAATTGGACGGTACAGGTACTGAGCAAGGGGATATCGGGGCTGCCTGGCTTGGGGCTGGGAGTGCGGCAGAGAGATCATGGGGTGGGGGGAGGGAGGGTGACGAGGGTGCGGTGGATGGCGGGGTCAGGCCAGCGATTGCGGGAGTCGGCAGCGAGGAAGGGCTTCAATTTGTTCATGTCGGAGTTCTGCGCATGCGCCACCCGGTGGCCGGGAATGGTTCTGGACGAGGGGTGGTTCTGGATAAGGGAGTTCTGGATGAGGGAGGTTCAACCTGTAATATATTATATGAAACTTGGACCAAAACTTCAAATAAGAAACCAGCGTCTTTGTGTCCCCCTAGTGGTGAAGAAGCTGAACGAACGCTACAAGTCCTGCGTGTCCCACTGTCGCTGCCTGACCATCAGACTGCAGCGTTTCTTTGTTGACAAGCAACGGCTCATGGATAGGATCAACAGCATCACCGCTGAGAAGCTCATCTACAGTCACACCGTGCAAATGGTAAACCTCTCGCTGCCCACTGGACGCACTGAAACATCAGATTCTGAGGGAGATAAGAACACAGGAAATAGGAGCAGGAGTAGCCCACCTGGCCCCTCGAGCCTGCTCCGCCATTCAATAAGATCGTGGCTGATCCGATCATGGGCTCAGCTCCACTTCCCTGCCCGCTCCCCATAACCCTATACTCCCTAATCGCTCAAAAATCTGTCTATCTCCACCTTAAATATATTCAATGTCCCAGCCTCCGCAGCTCTCTGGGGCAGAGAATTCCACAGATTTACAACCCTCTGAGAGAAGAAATTCCTCCTCATCTCAGTTTTAAATGGGCGGTCCCTTATTCTAAGACTGTGGGCCCAAGTTTCGGGCCGCGCCGTGGACGCCCGTTTTTCGCGCCACAAAGTGCGCCTAAAAAAACTCACCGATTCTCCGGCTCCCTGCAGGTCCTCTGGCCCTCGGCGCAGCACGAGCTGTGGGGAGCGGAGCCAGGTCCCTGCGCTGAAAACAGTGCAGGGTCCTCTGCACATGCGCGCTACAGTGGGCACGCATGTGTAGTAGCTCCAGGCGCCCGAAACTGTGGGAGGGGCCCGAAGCACGCAGCCTCTAGCCCTGGCCGAATGGCCTCACTGGGGCTGCGTGAATAAGGCTCCTCCCACCCGACTCGACCCGACCCGACTTGACTCCTGCTCCCACTTCCCAGACCGGACCGGACCCCTGCTCTTCCCACCCCGCCCCGGCGACCCGACCTCCGCTCCCCCAACTCCCCACCCCCGGGGACCCAACCTCCACTCCACACCACCCTTCCCGCTCCCCGCCCGGCGACGTGACCTCCGCTTTCCCCCCTCCTCCACCTCCGCTCCCCCCCCCCCCGGCAACCCGACCTCTGCTCCCCCCCCCCCTGACCCGACCTCCGCTACCCCGCGCCCGCCCCCCCCCAAAGCGTATTGACCTCCGCTCCCCCCCCCCAGTGACCTGACCTCCGCGACTCTTTCCCCCCCCCCCCCCGACCTTCATGACTCTCCCCCCTCCGACTTCCGCGATTCGCTCCCCCCCCAATCTCCGCGACCCCCCCGAGCTCCGTGACCCCCCCCCCCCGATCTCCGCGACCCCGACCTCCGCGACTCTCTTCCCCCCCCCCCGACCTCCGCGACTCTCCCCCCCCCCCCCCCCCGATCTCCGCGATCCCCGATCTCCGCGATCCACCCCCGATTTTGCGAACCCCCCTCCCCCGGACCCGGGACCCAAATCCCGACGCCATCTTCCTGTAAATGCAGCCCGAAGTCTTGGGCCCGGCCGTTCAGCCTCCTTCTCTCCTTCCCTCCCTCCCTCCCCTCTCCTTCCTCCCTCCCTCCCCTCTCCTCTCTCCCTCCCCCCTCCACTTCCTCCCCTCCCCTCCCTCCCTCCCCTCTCCTCCCACCCTCCCCTCTCCTCTATCCTCCTCTCCTCGCTCCTTCACTCCTTCCCCCTCCCTCCCTCCATCCCCCCTCTCTCCCCCTCCATCCCTCTCCTCTCCCCTCCTCCTCCACCTCCCTCCTCCTTCCTCCCCCTCTCTCCCCCACCCTCCTCCTCCCCCCCCGCCATTCCCTATGCCTGATTTGTAACCTACGCCTGATTTTCTAAGTGTAGACAAGTTTTTTCTGAGCGTACAAAAATCTTCACTTATTCCATTCTAAGTTAGTTTGGAGTATGTTTTCACTGCCTAAACTTTCAAAACGGGCGTAAGTGGCCGGACACGCCCCTTTTGGAAAAAAAATCTGTTCCAAACTGGAACTGTTCCAACTGAATAGCACTGGAGCAAACTAAATGCCGAGAATTGCAATTTCTAAGATACTCCATTCTAAACCAGTTGCACCAAAAAAACAGGAGCAACTCAGGCTGAAACTTGGTCCCAACATTCCCTAGTTTTAGTTTCCCCTGAGTGGAAATATCCTCTCTGCATCTACCTTGTCGAGCCCCCTCATTATCTTATATGTTTTGATAACATCACCTCTCATTCTTCTGAACACCAATGTGTAGAGGCCCAACCTACTCAACCTATCTTCATAAGTCAATCCCCTCATCTCCGGAATCAACCTGGTGAACCTTCTCTGAACAGCCTCCAATGCAAGTATATCCTTCCTTAAATATGGAGACCAAAACTGCATGCAGTACTCTAGGTGTGGCCTCACCAATACCCTGTACAGTTGTAGCAGGACTTCTCTGTGTTTATACTCCATCCCTCTTGCAATAAAAGCCAACATTCCATTTGCCTTCCTGTTTACTTGCTGCACCTGCATACTAACTTTTTGTGTTTCATGCACAAGGTAGATGCAGTGAGGGTGTTTCCCCCGGGCTGGGGAGTCTAGAACCAGGGGTCACAGTCTCAGGATAAGGGGTTTGGCCATTTAGGACTGAGATGAGGAGGAATTTCTTCACTCAGAGGGTGGTGAATCTTTGGAATTCTCTGCCCCAGAGGGCTGTGGAGGCTCAGTCTCTGAGTATATTCAAGGCTGAGATCGATAGATTTTTGGACTGTAGGGGAATCGAGGGATATGGGGATCGGGCGGGAAAGTGGAGCTGAGTCCATGATCAGGTCAGCCATGATTTTATTGAATGGCGGAGCAGGCTCAAGGGGCCGAATAGCCGACTCCTGCACCTAGTTCTTATGAAACCCCGGTAGGGAAAGGGGAATAGAAACTTAGAAACATGGAAAATAGGTGCAGGAGTAGGCCATTCCGCCCTTCGAGCCTGCACCACCATTCAATAAGATCATGGCTGATCATTCACCTCAGTACCCCTTTCCTGCATTTTCTCCATACCCCTTGATCCCTTTAGCCGAAAGGGCCATATCTAACTCCCTCTTAAATATATCCAATGAACTGGCATCAACAACTCTCTGAGGTAGGGAATTCCACAGGTTAACAACTCTCTGAGTGAAGAAGTTTCTCCTCATCTCAGTCCTAAATGCCCTACCCCTTATCCTAAGACTGTGTCCACTGGTTCTGGACTTCCCCATCATCGGGAACATTCTTCCCGCATCTAACCTGTCCAGTCCCGTCAGAATCTTGTAGTTTCAATAAGATCCCCTCTCATCCTTCTAAACTCCACTGTATAAAGGTCCATTTGATCCAGTCTCTCCTCATATGTCAGTCCCGCCATCCCGGGAATCAGTCTGGTGAACCTTCGCTGCACTCCCTCAATAGCAAGAACATCCTTCCTCAGATTAGGAGATCAAAACTGAACACAATATTCCAGTTGAGGCCTCACCAAGGCCCTGTACAACTGCAGTAAGACCTCCCTGCTCCTATACTCAAATCCCCTAGCTATGAAGGCCAACATACCATTTGCCTTCTTCACTGCCTGCTGTACCTGCATGCCAACTTTCAATGACTGATGTACCATGACCCCCAGGTCCCGTTGCACCTCACCCTTTCCTAATCTGTCGCCATTCAGATAATATTCTGCCTTCGTGTTTTTGCCCCTAAAGTGGATAACCTCACATTTATCTACATTATACTGCATCTGCCATGCATTAGCCCACTCACCTAACCTGTCCAAGTCACCCTGCAGCCTCTTAGCGTCCTCCTCACAGCTCACACCGCCACCCAGTTTAGTGTCATCTGCAAACTTGGAGATATTTCACTCAATTCCTTCATCTAAATCATTAATGTATATTGTAAAGAGCTGGGGTCCCAGCACTGAGCCCTGCGGCACTCCACTAGTCACTGCCTGCCATTCTGAAAAGGACCCGTTTATCCCGACTCTCTGCTTCCTGTCTGCCAACCAGTTCTCTATCCACGTCAGCACATTACCCCCAAAACCATGTGCTTTGATTTTGCACACCAATCTCTTGTGTGGGACCTTGTCAAAAGCCTTTTGAAAGTCCAAATACACCACATCCACTGGTTCTCCCTTGTCCACTCTACTAGTTACATCCTCAAAAAATTCCAGAAGATTTATCAAGCATGATTTCCCTTTCATAAACCCATGCTGACTTGGACCGATCCTGTCACTGCTTTCCAAATGCGTTGCTATTTCATCTTTAATAATTGATTCCAACATTTTCCCCACTACTGATGTCAGGCTAACCGGTCTATAATTACCCGTTTTCTCTCTCCCTCCTTTTTTAAAAAGTGGTGTTACATTAGCTACCCTCCAGTCCATAGGAACTGATCCAGAGTCAATAGACTGTTGGAAAATGATCACCAATGCATCCACTATGTCTATGGCCACTTCCTTAAGTACTCTGGGATGCAGACTATTAGGTCCTGGGGATTTATCGGCCTTCAATCCCATCAATTTCCCTAACACAATTTTCCACCTAATAAGTATTTTCTTCAGTTCTTCTTCTCACTAGACCCTCGGTTCCCTAGTATTTCCGGAAGGTTATTTGTGTCTTCCTTTGTGAAAACAGAACCAAAGTATTTGTTTAACTAGTCCGCCATTTCTTTTTTCCCCATTATAAATTCACCTGAATCTGACTGCAAGGGACCTACGTTTGTTTTCACTTATCTTTTTCTCTTCACGTATCTGTAGAAGCCTTTGCAGTCAGTTTTTATGTTCCCTTCAAGCTTCCTCTCATACTCTATTTTCCCCCTCCTAATTAAACCCTTTGTCCTCCTCTGCTGTATTACAAAGTTCTCCCAGTCCTCAGGTTTGCTGCTTTTTCTGGCCAATTTATATGCCTCTTCCTTGGATTTAACACTATCCCTAATTTCACTTGTTAGCCACGGTTGAGCCACCTTCCCCATTTTATTTTTACTCCAGACAGGGATGTACAATTGTTGAAGTTCATCCATGTGATCTCTAAATGTCTGCCATTGCCTATCCACCGTCAACCCTTTAAGTATCACTCGCTAGTCTATTCTCGCCAATTTACGTCTCATACCATCGAAGTTACCTTTCCCTAAGTTCAGGACCCTAGTCTCTGAATTAACTGTCACTCTCCACCTTAATAAAGAATTCTACCATGTTATGGTCACTCTTCCCTAAGGGGCCTCGCACAACAAGATTGTTAATTAGTCCTTTCTCATTACACATCACCCAGTCTAGGATGGCCAGCAATCTAGTTGGTTCCTCGACATATTGGTCTAGAAAACCATCCCTAATACACTCCAGGAAATCCTCCTCCATCGCATTGCTACCAGTTTGGTTAGTCCAGTCAATATGTGGATTAAAGTCGTCCATGATAACTGCTGTACCTTTATTGCATGCATCCCTAATTTCTTGTTTGATGCTATCCCCATCCTCATTACTACTGTTTGGTGGTCTGTACACAACTCCCACTATCGTTTTCTGCCCTTTGGTATTCCACAGCTCCACCCATACCGATTTCACATCATCCAAGCTAATGTCCCTCCTTACTATTGCATTAATTTCCTCTTTAACCAGCAATACCACCCTACCTCCTTTTCCTTTCTGTCTATCCTTCCTAAATGTTGAATACCCCTGGATGTTGAGTTCCCAGCCTTGGTCACCCTGGAGCCATGTCTCTGTGATGCCAATTACATCATATCCGTTAACTGTTATCTGCGCAGTTAATTCGTCCACCTTATTCTGAATACTCCTCGCATTGAGGTACAGAGCTTCAGGCTTGTCTTTCTAACATACTTTGCTCCTTTCGAATTTTGCTGTAATGTGGCCCTGTAATGTGTAATGAAGGTTGTGTGTTTTTGTCCGATTGTAGGTGCAGTCCACGGCACTGGATGAGATGTTCCAGCAGGGAGAGGACTGTATTCAGCGATATCACAAGGCACTGCTTCTCATGGAGGGCCTCTCACAGATAATCACTGACCAGGAAGACGTCGACAATATCAGCAAGTGTAAGAGGCTTTTACCGAGCGATTCTTCCTCAGGGCACATTCTCTCCGTGCTCCTTAAGCAATCCCGATTTAATTTTGAAAGCTATATCTGAACGTGGCTTTGCATTACTTAACTGTTCCAAAGGGGATTATCTTCTTTGTGTTGGTTTGGCACAGCAGGGAGTTCGCTTTGATCGAGAGTCACTGCAGTCACTGGCCAAACATCCTCACTTCATATTATTCAGCCTCCTTCTCTGAAATTTGCAAGGGAAAAGAGCAACCAACCCACCAGCCCTTCCCCACACACCATGATGTGTATTCTTACCCGGACATAGTTTCAACTCCAGTCCCGTGGCCCGCACCAATCTGTTTCTACCCCACGCAAACTAGAGGTGTTCCAAAACTCGGCTGCCCCGTGTCCTAACTCGCACCGTGTCCCACTCACCCATGACCCCCTGTGCTCGCTGACCTACATTGGCTCCCGGTTAAGCAACACCTCGATTTCAAAATTCTCATCCTTGTTTTCAAATCCCTCCATGGCCCTCGCCCCTCCCTATCTCTGTAATCTCCTCCGGCTCCACAATCCCCCGAGATAGCTGCACTCCTCTAATTCTGTCCTCCTGAGCATCCCCGATTATAATCGCTCCACCATCGGTGGCTGTGCTTCTGTTGCCTGGGCCCCAAGCTCTGGAACTCCCTCCCTAAACCTCTCCGCCTCTCTACCTCTCTTTCCTCCTTCAAGACGCTCCTTAAAACCGACCTCTTTGACCAAGCTTTTGGTCACCTGCGCTAATTTCTAATTATGTGGCTCGGTGTCAAATTTTGATCTCACAACACTCCTGTGACGTGCCTTGGGACATTTCACTATGTGAAAGCCGCTATATAAATGCAAGTTGGTGCTGTTGGTGGTGCTAATGGGCCGCTGATAGCAGCTCCCTGACTGACACCTTCATTTGATATTCTAAGTTACACAGTAAAAGTTCTGAAATGTCTTTTGCCCTCAAAACATTAACGAGAACTTGGCCTTGCTAGACGAAAAACTACTGGGGTCCATAGAGTTTGCCTTCTCCCATCCTGGGAGTCCCACGATCCAGAGATCTATCAAACAATGATAGGGCTGGAGAGAATGCCTATTGATAGATTATTCCAGTTCAACAACAACAACTTGTATTTATATAGCGCCTTTAAGGTAGTGAAATGTCCCAAGGCGCTTCACAGGAGTTTTATGAGACTAAAAATTTGACACCGAGCCGCATAAGGAGAAGTTAGGGCAGGTGAAGAGATCGGTTTTAAGGAACGTCTTGAAGGAGGAGAGAGAGGCGGAGAGGTTTAGGGAGGGAGTTCCAGAGCTTGGGGCCCAGGCAACAGAAGGCACGGCCACCAATGGTGGAGCGATCTCTGTCTGGTTCAGGGTGGAACAGGCTCGAAGGATCATGCGGACTACTCCTGCTCCTAATTCTTATGTTCCTTATGAATTGGCTCCCAAGCAGGTGTCGATAGGGGCCCACACACACACTCTCACCCCATACTGCAACATACCAGCTACGTGCCAGGATTATACGCTAGTGCAACCTTAAAACTGACACGGAGCGGGGAGGGGGACGGGGTTGGGGGGAGGGGTTGAGTGCAGCCTCAGACAGGAGTTGGGGAGGGGGATGGAGTCAGTGACTAGGGAACGGAGTTTGTGGCAGGGGCAGAAAACAATGGCTTCGGACTTCCCAATATTCCAATTGGAGAAAATTTCTGCTCATCCAGACGGACAAGCAGTCTGACGATTTAGGCGGGTTCGAGAGAAGTGGTGGTGAGGTAGAGCTGGGTGTCGTCAGCGTACACGTGGAAACTGGCGGCGTGTTTGCGGATGATGTCGCCGAGGGGCAACATGGAGATGGGAAATGGGCGGGGGCCGAGGGTAGATCCTTGCTAAGCTCAGTGGTAAGCGTATCGAGCGTGCCTATTGTCTTCTCCCCCCTACCCCTGCCACTAACACACGCTGTCCTTCCTTCCCTCCTCTCTAGGTAAGCAGTGCATCGAACGCAGGCTGTCCGCGCTGCAGCCGGGGCTGTGCGCGTGAAGCTGCCGAGCTGGATCATCCTGCCACGTCTCGCAGTGACTGGGACCCTCGGACGCTGCACCCAGACCACCCTGCCCGGCATTTCCCCCCCCCCCCCGCCGAAAGTGGGGTGCGTTTTCATCTTTCTTTTGTTTGCATATCGCCTGCAAAAACCGAGTGGCTTCATCATTCAGGACATTGAATGGAAACGTCCGTTTTCACCCCCCCCCCCCCCCCCCCCGAGAACCTGCTGTACCAATTACACATTGTCCTTTGTAACCAAGTCGCTCGGAGAGACGTCCGTCAGTTCTTCGCCTGACTGAAGAGGAAAGGACAGCGCTGGGAATCTTCCCCAACTTTGCATTCGGGCGAAAATGAATGACTTTCAGCCGGGGAGACACTGTAGCCTGGTTAAAATAACCAAACGGAACACATCGGTTGATCCACTGAAAGAAGCGACCTGTACATTGACACTGAGGAAAGTCCGTGACACGTGTTCAAAGCAACAGGGCTTTCTGGGGTTTTTTTGTTTTTCATCGAACGCTGCCTTGAAGCACTTTCCCCACTTTGTTCTAAAGTGTTAATCACACACACACACACACACACACACACACACACACGAGAAAAACGCCCCACACACTAGCCTGTAAAATGGAGCTGCACTTTATATTAGCGTTGGTTATGAACTTGAACCGCACCATGTCCCAAGCAACGTGATCACAGGAGGTCAGAATCCAAAGTTACGCTGCACTCAGCCCTGTTTCCCTTCCCCCTGACCCTGTCTCCCTCCCCGCTCCGTGTCTGTTTTTAGGTTGCACTCGTGTATAATCCCAGCATGTAGCTGGTATGTTGCAGTATGGTGTGTGTGCGTGTGTCGGCCTCCCTATCGACACCTGCTTGTGATCGAAATCGCACGGAACGCAAGAGTCAGGAGCAGGAGTCGGCCATTCAGCCCCTCGAGCCTGCCCCGCCATTCAATGGGCTCCACTCTGCTCCCTTTCCAAGTCCCGTCTGCCACACAGAAGCAGCAGCAACAGACAATCGCCCCTGTAGACTGTTCCTCATCGACTTCTGGTTCCGTTTCTCGTGATTTTGTTGTGTGTGTGTGTGCGTTGTGTGTGTGCTTTGCTTTATATTTGGTAGGTGAATGAAGCAGAGAGAGTTGCGAATGGAGCAGAGTCTGAATGGCAGAACGCGGAGGCTGGATGTGTGTCTGCAGTCCCGCGCTGATGCAAATTGTGTCACTTGAATGTACTGTTAGAATTCAGAGCGGCTCGTGATTTACAGATTGTCAACCAAATGATTTCCTTTTTATCTCTCCCGTAAATACTTGAAAACTAGCCACTGTGTGTGTATCTAAGAATATATATATATGTGTATAGCAAAAATATCAGTGCCACCAAACACACTGCAAGGTGTTTGATTGAACCCCAAGCTGTGTGAGATAAATATTGTCGATTAGTATTTATTGCTTTGTAGCCAGTGAGTAAGGTGAGTCACTGGAGTGATTTACTGTACCCAAGCGCACCATCCAAAGCGACTGGATCTGCCTCACTGCTGCCAGGTTGGCGTGTAGTTATTTTTCTTTTGACAGATTTCACAAGGACTGCGCCTCAGCTCTTGACTTATATATTCAGGTTGGAACTGTTCAAAGTGTATTATTTTTTGTTACTCTGCGATGTTAAAATGCTGGAAACATTTTCTTCAGTTTTTATTTCCGTGCGTGCTGTAACTTCGTTTTTTTGGGGTTTTTGAACTGTACAAAAAAAAAACAATCTAATAAAACAGTTGGGAATATTTGGCTGTTCCTCTCTCCCTGCCCCGCCCCCCCGTGCCTTGCGAAGGGAGTTTTGTCTTCGCCCTATTGGCTGACTGTGATTGGAAGGGGCTTGTGGGACATTGCGAACTCTCCCTGTGGCCCAGGATATAAGGAGATTCACGCTTCAAACCTATCTCTTTGTCCATGCGTTTGGCCACCTGTCCCAATCTTTCCTTCTTAGGCTCAATAATGTCAGTATTCACTGGGTTGATTCCGGAGATGAGGATAGGTCGAGTAGGTTGGGCCTATATTCATTGGAGTTCAGAAGAATGAGAGGTGATCTTATAGAAACATAAGATAATGAGAGGGCTCAACAAGGTGGATGCAGGGAGGATATTTCCACTCATAGGGGAAACTAAAACTAGGGGACATAGTCTCAGAATAAGGGGCCGCCCATTTAAAACGGAGATGAGGAGGAATTTCTTCTCTCAGAGGGTTGTAAATCGGTGGAATTCTCTGCCCCAGAGAGCTGTGGAGGCTGAGTCATTGAATATATTTAAGGCGGAAATAGACAAATTTTTGAGCAATAAGGGAGTAAAAGGTTATGGGGAGCTGGCAGGGAAGTGGAGCTGAGTCCATGATCGGATCAGCCATGATCTTATTGAATGGTGGAGCAGGCTCAAGGGGCCAGGTGGCCTACTCCTGCTCCTATTTCTTATGTTCATATTTGGTCTGATGATGCTTGTAAAGTATTTGCTTCATGGGTTCTTTGCTGAAGAATTCACAGCAACACATTGCTATTAAGAACGAGTTAGTTTATTAGCAAAGGTTTAACAATCACACGACACATTACCGGTTCATCCACCAGGCTCAACACCACCTGCCCCATCGTGGATCCTCCGAACCCAACTGGCTGGGGTTTTATTGAGTCTTGTGAACATCACGTGACTGACTAATTCACTCACAGTGCCACAGCCCTACAACTATTTTGGTAGGATGTAAAATCAAGTGCCCTCTTTTGGCAAGGGCACTCAAACCCACAAATGAACAAATAAAACTTTAAACAGTCAAATTAAAGTTTGGTTGCCGGGGGTGATGATTCACTCCAGTCCCTCCGGCGCCCATCTCTCGCGGAAGGCCGTGAGCGTACCGTTGGACCCCGCGTGCTCCATCTCCAGGGACACCCTGGCTCGAACGTAACCACGGAAGAGAGGCAGGCAGTCGGGCTGAATGACCCCTCGACCGTCCGCTGCCTGGACTGGTTAATGGCACCCTTGGCCATGCCCAGGAGCAGTCCTACAAGGAGGCCTTCCGACCTGCCCAGTCCCCTCCGCTCAGGGTGCCCAAAGATCAGGACATGGGACTGAAGTGCAAACAGAATTTGAGGAGCAGCCCCTTCAAATAATGGACATGGGGCTGCATCCTCACACAATCTATATATATGTGGAACACGGACTCCTCCAGACCGCAGAAATTGCAGGCGGACTGGGAGCCCGTGAACCGACTTAAAAACTTATTGCACGGGACTGCTCCGTGAAACACCCTCCAGACCAAGTCCCCAATAAATAGAAACATAGAAAATAGGTGCGGGAGTAGGCCATTCGGCCCTTCGAGCCTGCACCACCATTCAATAAGATCAATAAGATTATTCCTGCTTTCTCTCCACACTTTTGATCCCTTTAGCTGTAAGGGCCATATCTAACTCTCTTTTGAATATATCCAATGAACTGGCATCAACAACTCTCTGCGGCTGGGAATTCCACAGGTTAACAACCCTCTGAGTGAAGAAGTTTCTCCTCATCACAGTCCTAAATGGCCTACCCCTTATCCTAAGACTGTGTCCCCTGGTTCTGGACTTCCCCAATATCGGGAACATTCTACCCGCATCTAACCTGTCCCGTCCCGTCAGAATCTTACATGTTTCTATGAGATCCCCTCTCATCCTTCTAAACTCCAATGTATAAAGACCCAGT
Organism: Pristiophorus japonicus; assembly: GCF_044704955.1. NCBI lineage: Eukaryota > Metazoa > Chordata > Chondrichthyes > Pristiophoridae > Pristiophorus > Pristiophorus japonicus. The sequence continues at coordinate 237,557,673 of NC_091984.1, read as the reverse complement.
TGATCCAGTCTCTCCTCATATTTTAGTCCTGCCATCCCGGGAATCAGTCTGGTGAACCTTCGCTGCACTCCCTCAATAACAAGAATGTCCTTCCTCAGATTAGGAGACCAAAACTGAACACAATATTCCAGGTGAGGCCTCACCAAGGCCCTGTACAACTGCAGTAAGACCTCCCTGCTCCTATACTCAAATCGCCTAGCTATGAAGGCCAACATACCATTTGCCTTCTTCACCGCCTACTGTACCTGTATGCCAACTTTGAATGACTGATGCACCATGACACCCAGAGGGAGGACTCCCGCGTAGAGGGACTCCATCGGGGACCCCCGTCTCTTCTGGATGGCAAAATGGTGCACCATGGCGTGTTCGGACAGCAGACGAGGACGGCAAAGTGGCGAGTGTGCAGGAATCCCCTCCCTCCACGCAGAACTGAAAGACACGGATGGAGTGCAACAGCTCGACAAATCTGTGAGCATATTCAGAGGTGAATACATTGCAGCGCCCTTGTGAAGCGCCGTTAAGAACATAATAACAAAAGAAATAGGAGCAGGAGTCGGCCATTTGGCCCCTCGAGCCTAGGCGGTATCTAAATGCAAGTTGTGACAACACCTTTAATGGAGTAAAATGTCTGAAGGCCCTTCGAGGAATCTAAGCATTGCATCCAATGTCTTAAACTCTTAGCTTTAGTGAGGCAGTTGCACGATTTAAATAAAGTTCTTCGTTAAACTATTGACAAAATCATTGGAATACCGCTTCCTGTTTACTACAGGAAGTGAGGCAACAGGATTTCCTGTAAACAGCTGTGAAAAAGAGTCAACGTATTGTAGAAACAGCTATGTTTCTGTGCATCTCAGTCCATTGATTGTCTGGAATGACGAGTTTCAATCTGTTAGCTAATTTGTAATTGATTTTCAGAAAATTAGAGCACTGTGGTGGGTGGGGGCGGAATGCGTGTTGTCCATATTATAAACTATTGATGGCTGCTAGGCTTCACAGGAGACGGGTAGACCGTGACTCTGTGCTTTGGTGTAAAACGGGTGATAGCGAGACAGCAACTGGGTTTAACCTTTCTCCCAATCTTTAGGAAGGATGTGAAGGCCTTCGAGAGGGTGCAGAAAAGATTTAAAGAAAGACTTGCATTTATATAGCGCCTTTCATGACCACCGGATGTCTCAAAGCATTTTACAGCCAATGAAGTTAATTTTGGCGTGTAGTCACTGTTGTAATGTGGGAAAGGCGACAGCTCAATTTGCGCACAGCAAGCTCCCACACACAGCAATGTTATAATGACCACACAATCTGTTTTTTTGTTATGTTGAGCGAGGGATACCCCAGCATCGAAGCACTGACCACACTCGACCAGCTCCGTTGGGCAGGTCACATTGTCCGAATGCTCGACACGAGGCTCCCAAAGCAAGCGCTCTACTTGGAACTCCTTCACGGCAAGCAAGCCCCAGGTGGGCAGAGGAAACGTTTCAAGGACACCCTCAAAGCCTCCCTGATAAAGTGCAACATCCCCACCGACACCTGGGAGTCCCTGGCCAAAGACCACCCTAAGTGGAGGAAGTGCATCCGGGAGGGCGCTGAGCACCTCGAGTCTCGTTGCCGAGAGCATGCAGAAACCAAGCGCAGGCAGCGGAAGGAGCGTGCGGCAAACCAGTCCCACCCACCCTTTCCTTCAACCACTGTCTGTCCCACCTGTGACAAGGACTCTGGCTCTCGTATTGGACTGTTCAGTCACCTGAGAACTCACTTTTAGAGTGGAAGCAAGTCTTCCTCGATTCCGAGGGACTGCCTGCGATGATGATGAAACACTGTGTGTGTGCTAGGCCCATGCAGCAGAGCTGGTCTCCAATCGTCTTGGATCCCCTTGCCATTGGACCAAGACCTCGCTCTGCCAAACCCGTGTGGTAACTGGTGTACTACAGCCACCCCATGTTAAAAGAAGTCACGCACAAGTATCTTCCACTCTTTAAAAATGAAGTTCGGGACCGGGAACATCAGGGCCCTCGTGGGCAACCCCAACAGCGATAGACCGGAACACTGTACGGCTATCGTTGGCCGGAAACTCAGACGATTCGACATAGACATCGCCGCTTAAGTCATCCTCCACTCCGAGGAATTGCCTAAGAGACTGAGGGAGCACCGCACTGTCGGAGGGGCAGTGCTGAGAGTGCACCGCACTGGCGGAGGGGCAGTGCTGAGGGGGCACCGCACTGTTGGAGGGGCAGTACTGAGGGAGCGCCACACTGTCAGAAGGGCAGTACTGAGGGAGCGCCACACTGTCAGAGGAGCAGTACTGAGGGAGCACCGCACTGTCGGGAGGGCAGTGCTGAGGGAGCGCCACACTCAGAGGAGCAGTACTGAGGGAGCACTGCACTGTTGGTGGGGCAGTACTGAGGGAGCACCGCACTGTCGGGGGGGCAGTACTGAGGGAGCACCGCACTGTCGAGGGGGCAGTACTGAGGGATTGCTGCACTGTCGGGGGGGCAGTACTGAGGGAGTGCTGCACTGTCGGGGGTGGCAGTACTGAGGGAGTGCTGCACTGTCGGAGGGGCCATCTTTTGGATGAGACGTTAAACCGAGGCCCTATCTGCCCTTTCAGATGGATGTAAAAAATCACGTGCCCACTATTTGAAAGGAATTTTGGTCCCCTGGCCAATAGTTATCCCTCAATCAACATCACAAAAGATGATCTGGTCATTGTCACAGTGCTGTTTGTGGGAGCTTGCTGTGCGCAAATTGGCTTCTGTGTTTCCCACATTTCAACAGTGACTACACCACTTCAAAAGTGCTATTGAGATGTCCCACGTTTGTGAAAGGTGCTATAGAAATGTAGTGTAGGATTTGCGTTCTGGAGAGGCACAATGAACCCACAACCCAGACTGAGGCGAGGGTGCTACCCAGGAGCCATGGCTGGGAGGCCGTTTCTTGGGTAGCAGGAGTTAGAATTACCCTCTCTAGCCGCACATTTACTTCTCTAATCCGCCTGTTCAGATACTCGTTGCTAATCCAGAGATTACAAGCAGCCCAAGCCCCAAACCTTGGTTTTGTTTGTCAGAGCAGTACTTAAATTAATACATTACTTTCAACGTTAAGGTTACTAACATTCAAAGAATCCATCAAATCTCACAGCACAGCAGGAGGCCATTGGGCCCATCGAGCCTGTGCCGGCTCTGTGACAGAGCGATCCAATCAGTCCCACTCCCCCCGCTCTTTCCCCACAGCCCTGTGAATTGAATTATTTCTTCTGTTATGGAGACTGCACACCAGGGCACGAGGGAGGAACAACAAATATGCAGGGCCACTGATTTATGGTGACAGAATAGATCCAATTCTGTTCTTATTAAGTGGGTCTCTGGGATTTAATCGGAATGCATTGTGTGAGCGTATCCATTTATAGACAGGCTCAGTCTGTGCTGACTGAATAAATCTCATTTCTTTTCCAGGGATTTATACTGGTGTTTGAAGGAGTCAAATGCTATCCATTTGTCCGTGTAAACCTCAAATCAATTGACTTGCGGCCTTAAGGATTTGCAAGTTCCCACAAGAGTGGTGAATCTTGAGTTGCCGTTAATCTCGGTATGTGTGACGGACGGGGTCCAGTGTCTGGTGTCCGAAGACTGGGTCTGGTGTCAGGATACAGGATCCAGAGACGGGGTCCGGTGCCCGGAGATGGGAGACGGGGTCCAGTGCTGTCAGGACGCAGTCTGCAAGTTCCGGAGACCAATTTGCATTACAAAAATTCAATTTATCTTCAGAACAGGCAGCATTGGGAAGAAAATCATGGCATCCTACAGCAGAGGCCATTCGGCCCATCGCCCCGTGCCGGCTCATTGAATGAGCAATCCAATTAGTCCCAATCCCCCCTGCTCTTTCCCCCAGCTGGCAGCCTTAGTGCAGTGGGCAGCACTCTCGCCTCTGAGTCAGCAGGTTGTGGGTTCAAGTCCCACTCCAGGGACTTGAACCCACACTCCTAGTGCAGTACTGAGGGAGCACCGCACTGTCGGAGGGGCAGTGCTGAGGGAGCACCGCACTGTCGGAGGGGCAGTGCTGAGGGAGCACCGCACTGTCGGAGGGGCAGTACTGAGGGAGTGCTGCACTGCCGGAGGTGCCGTCTTTCAGATAAGCCATTAAGCCAAGGCCCAGTCTGCCCTCTAAGGTGGATGTAAAAGATCCCACGGCACTATTTCGAAGAAGAACAGGGGAATTCCTCTGCTGTCCTGGCCAATATTTGTCCCTCAACCAATATCACTAAAACAGATTATCCCGTCATTATTCCATTGCTGTTTGTGGGAGCTTGCTGTGCGCAAATTGGCTGGCGTGTTTCCTACATTACAACAGTGACTACACTTCAAAAAAAAAAGTACTTAATTGGCTGTAAAACGCTTTGGGGATGTCCTGAGGCTATATGAATGCAAATTCTTCTTACTCCCCTTCAAGCAGTAAGATTTGGGTAGTTACAATACAAACATCCTTCATTGCACTTTGAGACTTCTGTGAGATCAGGCGAGGGAATAGACGATAGAAATGCAAGTTCGTTTTTCAATTTGTCGTGATAAAGCACTCGAGGTGGAAGCTGATGAAAGGCCCCGATGAGCAATTGGCAAGCGATTGTTCGCGCGACATTTGGGAGGTTCACGTTCGCTGGTCAAGCTGATAATGAAACGGTAACGAGAGGCCAGAAGTTTCAGGTCTTCGCAAACAGAATTAAGTGTGAATTTGGCAGAAAACTTTTGTGCCGAGAATCCACTGGCACAGATTGGTCACACACAATCCATAAACTCCTGCAAAAGGGAATAAAGAGTGGCTCAAATGGAGGAATTCAAAGGGGACTGAGCAGCAGATGTAGAACTAAAGACCAGCGTCAATGTGATGGGCCAAAGTGGCACGGTACCATTCTATGATTAAAGTGTCGATATAAGTCTCCTTCCAGCCGCTTTTTTAAAGAAGGTTCTGGAACCCAATTGAAAATGAAACATCAGTTATTGGCTACAGTGGCTCCTGGTTAACCAACGCCTCGATTTTAAAGTTCTCATCCTTGTTTTCAAATGGCCCTCGCCCCTCCCTATCTCTGTAATCCCCTCCAGCCCCACAACCCCCCTCCCCCCTCCCCCCGAGATGTCTGCGCTCCTCCAATTCTGCCCTCCTGAGCATCCCTGATTATAATCGCTCCACCATCGGTGGCCGTGCCTTCAGCTGCCTGGGCCCCAAGCTCTCAAACTCCCTCCCTAAACCTCTCCGTCTCTCTCTCCTCCTTTAAGACGCTCCTTAAAACCTATCTCTGCGACCCAGCTTTTGGTCACCTGTCCCAATATCTCCTTATGTGGCTCAGTGTCAAAATTTTATCTGCTATTCGCTCCTGTGACGGGCCTTGGGACATTTTGCACATTAAAGGCACTATATAAATGCAAATTGATGTTGGGACTAAGAGAAATAAGAAACATGTGGAAGAGAGAGGAACGGAGAGGGTATATAGTCAGCGGCGTGGAACAAATTAGTCCCAAGGAAAATAATTTACTAGAACCAGGGATGAGGGGCTTTGGTTACGTGCAGAGACTGGAGAAACTGGGGTTCTCCTTAGGGCAGCGACGGTTAAAGGAGAAACCTCTTTACCCAGAGAGTGGTGAGAATGTGGAACTTGCTGCCACAGGGAAGGGTTGAGGCGAATAGTATCGATGTATTTAAGGGGAGGCTGGACAAGCGTATGGGGGAGAAGGGAATAGAGGGTTACATAGAAACATAGAAATTTACAGCGCAGAAGGAGGCCATTCCGGCCCATCGTGTCCACACCGGCCGACAAAGAGCCGCTCGGCCCTCGGTCAGCAGCCCTGAAGGTTACATGTAAACCTACGAACAATGAACAATGACGGAAAGGCAAAGAGCACCCGGCCCAACCAGTCCGCCCCACACAACCGTGACACTCCCTGCACTGAAACATTCTACACTGCACCCCAACCGGAGCCATGTGATCTCCTGGGAGAGGCAAAAAAACAGATTAAAAACCCAGGCTAATTTTGGGAGAAAAAATCTGGGAAAATTCCTCTCCGACCCATCCAGGCGATCGAAACTAGTTCAGGAGATCACCCTGGCCGTATTCGATACCCTGCAGTACTTACCATCGTACGCTGATAGATTTACATGAGGAAAGAGGATTTACATGAGGAGGGGGCTCCTGTGAAGCGCCATGGGACATTTTACTGCATTAAAGGCGCTATATTAATGCAAAGTGTTCCAGCACAGCCTTTGGTCACCTGAGGAAGAGAGTGTTTGAAGACCAGGAACTCAAATCTGGTATGAAGCTTATGGTCTACAGGGCTGTAGCGATACCCGCCCTCCTGTCTGGCTCAGAGACATGGACCATATACAGCAGACGCCTCAAATCACTGGAGAAATACCACCAGTGCTGCCTCCACAAGATCCTGCAAATCCCCTGGGAGGACAGATGCACCAACATCCATGTTTTCACTCAGGCCAACATCCCCAGCATCGAAGCACTGACCACACTCGACCAGCTCCGTTGGGCGGGCCACATTGTCCGCATGCCCGACACGAGACGCCCAAAGCAAGCGCTCTACTCGGAGCTTAGACAGGGCAAGCGAGCCCCAGGTGGGCAGAGGAAATGTTTCAAGGACACCCTCAAAGCCTCCCTGATAAAATGCAACATCCCCACCGACACCTGGGAGTCCCTGGCCAAAGACCGCCCTAAGTGGAGGAAGATAATCCGGGAGGGCGCTGAGCACCTCGAGTCTCGTCGCCGAGAGCATGCAGAAACCAAATGCAGGCAGCGGAAGGAGCGTGCGGCAAACCAGTCCCACCCACCCTTTCCCTCAACCACTGTCTGTCCCACCTGTGACAGAGACTGTAATTCCTGTATTGGACTGTTCAGTCACCTGAGAACTCACTTTTAGAGTGGAAGCAAGTCTTCCTCGATTCCGAGGGACTGCCTATGATGATGATGACTCCCTCAGCGCTGCACTGGGTGCATTAGCCTAGATTTTTGTGCTCAAGTCCCACTCCAGGGACTTTGAACCCACAACCTTCTGACAGAGGCGAGGGTGCTGCCCACTGAGCCACGACTGACAGTAGATGGTCGAATCTCTGGCGCTAGCACTCACAGCTCGGAGTCCGTTCCTCGAGGTTAGTTTCCACAACCGCAGGACAACAGTCGGGTGGTGACACTAGATAATTCAGGGGCTGGATGACCGTGGGAAATGTAGTCAGTCGTATTCGAAGCGAAGCTTCTTTTATGGCTCGTCCCGACGGCTTTAAAACTTGCCAGATCAAAGATTTAATGCCGTGGCTGCAACACACGTACGAATAGGGCTCCAGGAAAGAATTTGGTTTTGCTTATAATGACTTTTTTTTTATTCGTTGCCAACCTTTCCAATTCTTTGTCAGATCACAAACGCCAGAGGTCACCTTGCACACGCCAAGGATCACTCTGCGCCAATGCTCTTAGCCAAAAGGCCTAGAGCCACTGCACCGTTCCTGGAAGTACTGCCATACCAGGTTCGTGCCATGGAGGTGGATGGGTCAGGTCCCCCACACACCTCCTATTACAAACCAATCACACTTCCCTCGTTCAGTAATCGCTTCATTCACCGTCGCCGGGATAGCTCTCACCGTCTGGTTTTCCTGGTGGTCCCACCATGGTGCCCTAGAGTGTTGGCGTCAATCTAAAATCGAGCAATGTGGAAACCGGGGAGGGGGGGGTGGGGGGCATTGCACACCGGCTTGACGCTCCCAGGCGATGCTGCTCCGCAAAACCGGCGACTAAATTCCCGGCGGGGCGCTGGGAACTGGCTCCCCCACCTGCAAACCATTTGCATATTGATTACCGCCGCTCCCTATAGAGGCACAGGGACAACAGAAATCCAGCTCGTGTATGATTCTACGTGAATCAACCTGTGATTCTTCCAGTTGAACTTGGGAACGAGTTGATTTATTTTGTTCTATTTCTAGTCGGAGAGGAGATGTCTAAGTTCTTAACAATCACTTTTTCAGGCAGCATACATTCTTGAGTAGACCGATGCTCTGCACTGAGCAATTCCACACTCTCTCAGTCGGCAATGTCACCGGGGTCTGTAGCGACACATTTTATGATCAAGATAAAATTATGGGAAATTTATACAGTGAGATTTCTGGGAAAGATGCCCAGGGTTTTGTGGAGGGTGCAGGGGATTTACCAGAATGGTTCTGGGGGATGAGGGACTTCAGTTACGTGGATAGACTGGAGAAACTGGGATTGTTAGAACAGAGAAGGTTAAGGGGAGGTTTAATTGTGTTGTTCAAAATCATGAGGCATTTTGATAGAGTCAATAGAACATAAGAACCTAAGAATTAGTAACAGGAGTAGGCCATCTAGCCCCTCGAGCCTGCTCCGCCATTCAACAAGATCATGGCTGATCTGGCCGTGGACTCAGCTCCACTTACCCGCCCGCTCCCCGTAACCCTTAATTCCCTTATTGGTTAAAAATCTATCTATCTGTGATTTGAATACATTCAATGAGCTAGCCTCAACTGCTTCCTTGGGCAGAGAATTCCACAGATTCACAACCCTCTGGGAGAAGAAATTCCTTCTCAACTCAGTTTTAAATTGGCTCCCCTTAATTTTGAGGCTGTGCCCCCTAGTTCTAGTCTCCCCGACCAGTGGAAACAACCTCTCTACCTCTATCTTGTATCCCTTTCATTATTTTAAATGTTTCTATAAGATCACCCCTCATCCTTCTGAACTCCAACGAGTAAAGTCCCAGTCTACTCAATCTATCATCATAAGGTAACCCCCTCATCTCCGGAATCAGCCTAGTGAATCGTCTCTGTACCCCCTCCAAAACTAGTATATCCTTCCTTAAGTAAGGTGACCAAAACTGCACGCAGTACTCCAGGTGCGGCCTCACCAATACCCTGTACAGTTGCAGCAGGACCTCCCTGCTTTTGTACTCCATCCCTCTCGCAATGAAGGCCAACATTCCATTCGCCTTCCTGATTACCTGCTGCACCTAGGAAGAACGGTTTCCAATGGCAGGAGGGTCAGTAACCAGAGAACACAGATTTAAGGTGATCGGCAAAAGAACCAGAGGGGGTGATGAGGAAACATTCCTTTTTACGCAGCGAGTTGTGATCGGGAACGCGCTGCCTGAAAGGGCGGTGGGAGCAGATTCAATAGTAACTTTCAAACCGGGAATTGGATAAATACTTGAAAATAAAAAAATATAGCCGGGCTGTGGGGAAAGAGCGGGGGGAGTGGGACTGATTGGATCGCTCTCTCACAGAGCCGGCACAGGAACGATGGGCCGAATGGCCTCCTTCTGTGCTGTGGGATTGTGCAGGCGGGAAATTCGGCTGTGCAGCGCCTCTGTTACCGCCCTGGCAGTTTGCTGGTGGTTTTCCGGCAGCACAACACGCTACGACCTCGCTGTGTACTTTCAGTCTGATCATGCCGTCCGTCGTCGTGCAACGACCCGCTGGCAAAATTAGGGGCGGCTGCCCCATGTAGCGCCCGCCCCCAATCACGCACGAGAAAGCAGGCGCTATCTGCAGCCTATTTAACGGGAGGGAGGAGGAGCATTAATCGGAGGTCACATTGAGAGCAATGTTTGCACTCAGCAAGCTACATCAACCTCGAACTTTAACGCGGCAGATTTATCTGCCATTACAGAGTCCTTACAGCTTGAGTGAAATAATTCAATAGGTGCATTACTAGTTCGCCAATGTCGTCTACTCCATGCTCTGATTAGATGGCGTCAAGATAAAAGGGCTGTTGCCCTTGTCGGGCCACAGACATCTGAACAGGACCCCCCCCACGGGTTTACAGGCAGCAACGCTCATACCTCCAGCTCCCCGAGGAGCAGTGTGAGAGAAGGCTGAGGGAGCTATGCCAGCTCCTACAGGCAGACCCATACCTCACCAGGCACCAGGACTGCGCTGCCCGTGACACTGGCCTTCTATGCCTCTGGCTCCTTCGAGGCAGCAGCGGGGGACATATGCAGCATCAGGTGCAGTCAATCGGTATAGTTAAAAAGTTAACATTTATTTTAAAAATGGCTTCACCTCTGCTTTGGCCCTAAATAACTAAGGAAATCCTTTTGCCAAAAGCCGCAATAATTCGATAAACATCACACATCCTGGAGAAATAACCTTTTATTTCTGCCGCTCTCACTTCCTGCAACAGAGGGGCAGTACTGAGGGAGTGCTGCAATGTCGGAGGGGCGGTACTGAGGGAGCGCCGCACTGTCAGAGGGGCAGTACTGAGGGAGTGCTGCACTGTCGGAGGGGCAGTACTAAGGGAGCACTGCACTGTCAGAGGGGCAATGCTGAGGGAGTGCTGCACTGTCGGAGGTGCCGTCTTTCAGATGAGACATTAAACCGAGGCCCCGTTGCCCTCTTGGGTGGACACATAAGATCCCATGGTACAATTTCGAAGAAGAGCAGGGAGTCATCCCGAGTGTCCTGGGCAATATTTATCCCTCAATCAACATCACAAAAAACAGATTATCTGGTTATTATCACATTGTGGAAGCTTGCTGTGCGCAAATTGGCTGCCACTTTTCCAACATTACATCAGTGACTACATGCCAAAAGTTCTTCATTGGGTGTAAAGCATTTTGGGACGTCCGGTGGTCGTGAAAGGTGCTATAGAAATGTAAGTCTTTCTTTCCCCATTTGGCCCATTGTTCCTTTGCCTGATCTCTGGAAGAGCTGTCCATGCTCTCCTTACCCCTTTCTTTCCTTATTCAATCCATCCGGATCTCCAGAACCGTTCTCCACTAAGACCCATTCGATGGACTTTCCTCATCGCCTATTAAAAGTTTACTTTCCAAATATTTATTCAATTCCCTTTTAAATACTATTAAGGATGACCCTCACAACCCTCTGCATAAAAAAAAATCCTTACCTCTCCTTTCATTTGTTTGGCAATTAGCTTATATTTCATGCACTACAGTTGCTGGCTCATCAAGATGTAGAATCATTTTTCCCAGCTTAAAACCCTCCTCATTCTCAACATTTCTAGTTCGGAGAAGTTCAAGAGGGAATTCTTAGGCAGTCCCTCAGAGTCGAGGAAGACTTGTTTCCACACTAATGAGTTCTCCGGTGACTGATGAGACCAATGCGGGACCTACAGTCTCTGTCATGGGTGGGGTAGACGGTGGTTGGAGGGACGGGAGGGTGAGGTGCTTGGGTTGCCGTACGCTCCTTCCGCTGTTTGCGCTTGGCTTCCGCGTGCTCCCAGTGAAGAGACTCGAGGTGTTCAGCCCCCTCCCGGATGCTCCTCCTCCATTTTGAGTGGTCTTGGGCCAGGGACCCCCAGGTGTGGGTGGGGATGTTGCATTTTATCAAGGAGGCTTTGAGGGTGTCCTTGAAATGTTTCCTCTGCCCACCTGGGGCTCGCTTGCCATGTAGAGCGTTTGTTTCGGGAGACTCGTATCGGGCATGCGGGCGACGTGGCCCGCCCAACGGAGCTGGTCGAGTGTGGTCAGTGCTTCGATGCTGGGGTTGTTGGCTTGATCGAGGACACTGACATTGGTGTGTCTGTCCTCCCAGGGGATTTGCAGGATCTTGCAGAGGCAGCACTGGTGGTACTTCTCCAGTGTTTTGAGGTGCCTGCTGTACATAGTCCATGTCTCTGAGCCATACAGGAGGGCGGGTATCACCACTGCTCTGTAGACCATGAGCTTGGTGCCGGGTTTGAGGTCCTGGTCTTCGAACACTCTCTTCTTCAGGCGACCGAAGGCTGCACTGATGCACTGGAGGCGGTGTTGGACCTCGTCATCGATGTCTGCCCTTGTTGACAGTAGGCTCCCGAGGGATGGAAAATGGTCCACGTTGTCCAAGGCTTTGTCATGGATCTTGATAACTGGGGAGGCAGTACTGTGTTGGGGAGGGCAGGTTGGTGGAGGACCTTTGTCTTATGGATGTTTAGTGTAAGGCCCATGCTTCCGTACGCCTCGGTGAAGGTGTTGACGATGGCTTGGAGTTCGACCTCCGAGTGTGCATAGACGATGGGATGACATTGGATCTGGTCTGGAGGCGACGGAGGTTGAACAGTTTCCCGTTTGTTCTGTAGATTAGCTCCGCTCCAGCGGGGAGCTTACTGAGGGTGAGATTGAGCATTGCAGCGAGGAAGATCGAGAAGAGCATTGGTGCGATGACAGCCCTGCTTGACCCTGGTCCAAACGTGGATTGGGTCTGTGGTGGATCCGTTGGTCAGGATCACAACTTGCATGTCATCGTGAAGCAGGTGGAGGAAGGTGACAAACTTTTGGGGGCAACCGAAATGGGCGAGGACGCTGCATAATCCCTCTTGGGTTGACAGTGTCAAAGGCCTTTGTGAGGTCAAGGAAGGCCATGTACAAGGGTTGGTTCTGTTCCCTGCGTTTCTCTTGAGTTTGACGCGTGGTGAAGATCATGTCCGTTGTACCCCTCAGTGGACGAAATCCGCACTGAGACTCTGGGAGAAGCTTTTCAGCCACAGGGAGAAGACGGTTGAGGAGGATTCTTGCGATAAGGAAATATGATTGTAACAAAGAGGGACTAAAGAAAGGGAGGCTATTTTTTCACTTTTTTTCAAAAAATTCTTTATTAAGAATTTGTCAAAATCTATTTCAACACTGTCAACATTCACTTCAATACAATCCACAAATTACATTACATATAACCCTGTATAAATTAAATGCAGTACATGGTACTCAATGTACGAATGGATTACAAGCGCATTTCATTCGAATATTTTCTGATACAGCCCGAGGGGGGTGGGGGGGGGGAGGTTATATTGGTTCCAGCCCCTTGGTGTACAAAGGCGGGAGGCCCTTAAACTGTGTCCCTGCCCCATCGTGCCTTTGCAGCGGCTACACCAAGCTTCAGGTCATCTCTCAGCGCGTAGTCCTGGACCTTGGAACGTGCCAGCCTGCAACGCTCGGTCGTGGGCAGTTCCTTGCTCTGGAAGACCAGCACGTTTCGGGCAGACCAAAGGGGCCTCTTTCACCGAGTTGATGTCTGTCTCGGTGTGCGTCCCCGGGAACAGTCCGTAGAGCACAGAGTCCTGTGTCACGGAGCTGCTCGGGATGAACCTCGGCAGCATCCCTTTCCAGACCTTGTTTGCAAAGGCACGTCCCTGAAGGAGATGGGTGATGGTCTTGTCTGCACCACAGCCGACTGGAGGGCAGTGTGCCTTGGTGCCGAGACACCAGCTGGGCCCAAAGGATCAGACGGGGAGCGTCCCTCTCAGCACCAGCCAAGCTACATCTCGGTGCTTGTTGGGAAGCTCTGGCGATGAGGCATTCTGCCAAATGTCTTCGACAGTCTGCTCGAGGAACCACCCGACAGGATCCACTATCTCCTTCTTCCCTATTTTTTCACTAATGCCTCTCATCTTTCAGTAAATCTCTTCTGTACTCTGTCCAAAGCTTTAACATCCTTCCCAAAGTCATCATCATAGGCGGTTCCCTCGTGTCGAGGATGACTTACTTCCACGCCAAAAAGGGATGAGTTCACAGGTGTTTCAATGAAGGACCTCATATTCCAGATCCCGAACTACATCCTGAAGGGTGGAAGATGCCTGTGGTTGGATTTTTTTAACGTGGGGTGACCGTTGCACACCAGCCACCGCACGGGCTTGACAGAGATTGGGCTTGGTCCAGTGGCAAGGGTTAACCAGGACGACTGGAGACCAGCTCTGCTGCACGGGCCTAGTGCGCACACATAACGCAGTGTGGGCTGGGCCCGTGCTGCCCCTGGGCCCTCGCCTCTGCTGGGCCCCGAACACGCGCCTCCCCTGGGCCCCGATCACGTCCCACCACGATCTCTCGCCGCTCCTTCGCCCCGACCTCGCCGCTCCCGCTGTACCTGCCCCACGCTCCAATCAGCGACCTGGACCTTGGTGACATCTGATCCAGTCGCTCTCTTCACAGCCGTTGCTCTCCTGAACCCGGCCCGTGCTGCACCTTGGGGCCAGTACGCTGCCAAGCTGCTCCTTTTTAGGCCCCGACCTGCTGATGGTCCTTGCTGGTCGGGGCCGCCACGCCGATTGTTGGGCTGGGCTCTGCGCTGCTCCTTCAGTGAATGAATAAATTAAATATATTAGCAGGGCAGGGCAGGCGATGTGTTACTGCTGCTGCACGTGGGAGCTGGTTGACTCCCACTGGACACACTTTTTCTAACTGTGGCCTGAGCAATTCGAGCCAGGCCACTCAGGGGAGTGATGTTAGGAAGCACATCTCATCATAAAGGGCAGTGGGAATCTGGAACTCTCTCCCCCAAAAAGCTGTTGATTATTAACGTTTTATTTATTTGTTCATGGGATGTGGGCGTTGCTGGCAAGGCCGGCATTTATTGCCCATCCCTAATTGCCCCTTGAGAAGGTGGTGGTGAGCCGCCTTCTTGAACCGCTGCAGTCCGTGTGGTGAAGGTGTTCCCACAGTGCTGACTTTGTTGCAGTGGTTTGGTCCATCATTATCATCATTATCAGCAGCCCCTCGGAATCGAGGAAGACTTGCTTCCACTCTAAAAGTGAGTTCTCAGGTGACTGAACAGTCCAATATGGGAATTACAGTCTCTGTCACAGGTGGGACAGACAGTGGTTGGAGGAAAGGGTGGGTGGGACAGGTTTGCCGCACGCTCCTTCCGCTGCCTGCGCTTGGTTTCTGCATGCTCTCGGCGACGAGACTCGAGGTGCTCAGCGCCCTCCCGGACGCTCTTCCTCCACTCAGGGCGGTCTTTGGCCGGGGACTGCCAGGTGTTGGTGGGGATGTTGCATTTTATTCAGGAGGCTTTGAGGGTGTCCTTGAAACGTTTCCTCTGCCCACCTGGGGCTCGCTTGCCGTGTCGGAGTTCCGAGTAGAGCGCTTGCTTAGACAGTCTCGTGTCAGGTATGCGGACCGCCCGCCCAACGGAGTGTGGTCAGTGCTTCGATGCTGGCCTGAGCGAGGACAGTGACGGTTTGGTACAACAGAGTGTCTCGCTGGGCCATTTCGGAGGGCAGTTAAGAGTCAACCACATTGCTGTGGGTCTGGAGTCACATATAGGCCAGACCGGGTAAGGGCGGCAGATTTCCTTCCCTAAAGGAACATTAGTGAACCAGATGGGTTTTTACGACAATCCGGTCGTTTCATGGTCACCATTATTGACACTAGTTTTTTATTAAATTCCAGATTTATTTAATTAACTGAATTTAAATTCCCCAGCTCCGTGGTGGGATTTGAACTCATGTCCCCGGATCATTGGTCCAGGCCTCAGGATTACGAGTCCACTATGTTACCGTACCGGGGGTCAATTTAAAATGTAAAAACTGTGATTGCTAGATTTTTGTTAGTCAAGGATATTAAAGGTTGCGGACGCAGGCTGGATAAACTGAGTTGCGATCAAGATCAGACATGATCTCATTGGATGGCGGAACGGGTTCGAGGGGCTGAATGGCCTCCTCCTGTTTAGTATTACTTGTTTGATAACTGGTGCCTCTACTTATAAGGTCTTGGAATTAGCAGGATAAAATCGGCAGAGTAAATTCCCAATTATTTCAATTCCTGATCGAAGAGAAGACCTTTCACAAGGGAAGATGGAGCCTGCCTTGGCCTAGGGCTGATTAGCAGTCTGAACGTCTTGCCTTGCTCAACGATCAAATTTAACAAGCAGCCTTTCAATAATTAAAGCAGCCTCACCCAGCTGTCTCCTGTATTTGGTTAAAAAACACTCTTCAAGAGAATACATTGTCTGTTCAATCAAGATGCTGCTTGTAGCAAAAGGTGCTTTTCTGTTGATGCTCTCAGTAGCTCGGTAATCCAGAGGGAAGCTTTTCAGCATTTATAAGATTGTCAGCAAGGTTCGGGAATTAGATAGGCTGCACCAGACTATAAGAACATAAGGCATAGGAGCAGGAGTAGGCCATTTGGCCCCACGAGCCTGCTCCGCCATTCAATAAGATCATGGCTGATCCGATCATGGACTCAGCTCCACTTCCCTGCCCGCTCCCCATAACCCTTCACTCCCTTATCGCCCAAAAATCTGTCTATCTCCTCCTTGAATATATTCAATGTCCCAGCCTCCACAGTTCTCTGGGGCAGAGAATTCCACAGATTTACAAGCCTCTGAGAGAAGAAATTCCTCCTCATCTCCGTTTTAAATGGGCAGCCTCTTATTCTGAGACTATGTCCCCTAGTTCTAGATTCCCCCACAAGGGGAAACATCCTCTCTGCATCCACCCTGTCAAACCCTCTAAAATGGTCTAATGATGCAGAAAGTATAAAGAGTCATGATGTTTTCTCTAGCCAAAGAATTTTGCCTCTGTGGGTTATAATTACACAGTATTTACAGTACAGAAACAGGCCATTTGGCCCAACAGCTCCGTGCCGGTGTTTATGCTCCACACGAGCCTCCTCTCACCCCTCTTCATCTCACCCTCTCACCATATCCTTCTTTGTTGTTGTTGTTATTGACCAGCTAGCCTTCATCTCCTGTCCAATGTGGTGGCGTATCTAAGAGCATTGTGATCAGGAACAGGAACTCTGTCTGGTTTTATCTTTCCCTTCCCTAGTATAACAATCCAGATCGATTCGAGGGCCCGGTTGAGGCCCTGGGACAAGATAAGCTCTCTCAACAGGAAGCAAAGATCGTAGCTGCTAGATTTTCTTGGGGCTAGATTTTACACTTTTGTGCATATTGCCCAGAAATGGGTGATATTTCCGGCGTGGGTGGTAAAAATGGGTTTTCAGATCACCGGCTTCTCGCCCATTCTCAAAGCACCTGGTCTCCATTTTTGAAATTGGGCGTTACCGCGGGCGATATGAAATGGGCGTTAGCATTAAATCTCGCCGACCTTCTGCCGTAAAATGTCGCCATCCTTAGCAATGGCATGGCAACGCTCGATTCCCATGATTCAGGAGGTCAAGGGTCATCATGACATGCGCAGAAGAGGAGACAGGGAGAGAGGGAGCTCAGAGGCACTGAGAGCGTGTGTGGCTGTGGTGTGTGCTGGTCTGGCTGTTGTGGGAGGCACGAGGGAGATTCACCAGCAGCAAAAAGCCTGCTGAGCACCAAGAACGTAGTTGGCACCAAGTTTTTGTCCAACAAATAAGATATAAAATGGAAGGGATGGAGGAGGCCCTGGAGCTGGTCGCCGGGAACACTGGTGGCAGAGGGCTCCCAGTGGTCCCGGAGCGTGGCACTGCACCCCAAGGTGACGCACCCCCATTGCCAACCACACGAGAGCCAGCGGCAACATCTTGCTTCTGGCTCGGAGCACGTTCCCACCTCGGGACCGTTCTCTCCCGTATCCGTCCAAGCAGCGTTTCGGCCATTACCCCCCCACCCCCCCCAATGAAGCATCGTCTTAGGACCCCCTCAGCCAAGCGGTTTGGAGTCAGGAGGGGAAGGGGAAGGGGTAGAGATGGGGAGGAGAAGTGTGGGGGGGGGAGTGTGGAGTGTTGGTTTGTACAGAAAGACTGATAATTTCAGACTAATGTTCGGTTTAAGTGTTTTTTATTTAACAAAACCTTGTTGCGCATTGGCTCAGACAGCTGCACCATTACACGCTGGTGATTCCTTAACATCAAAGGGTAACTTCAATCAACTTAAACTTTAACTGTCACCAAGGTGATGCCCACCATTGCTGTATGACCTGCATACCCAGCAGTGTGTCAGGCTTGTAAAAAACACCAACTTTCTTTCAGGCAAAGCGATCATTGATGAGCTCCTGATGTAAGGCTGTTCCAGCTGACATGCCACCATGGGCCCTTTCATGCCGTCTACAGGGAGGCGGGGGCATGGCTTCAGCGTCAACCTGATTGTCTGGGTCAATGTCAGCGTCCGCCTTCTCGTCCTCCTCTTCCTCTCTCTGGTGAGGTGGACTGTCAGACTCATCAGGCAATTCTTGTCCCCTCCTGATAGCCAAGTTGTGCAGCATGGAGCACACCACCACAAATTGAGCTACCTGCTCAGGATGGTCCAGGCATCTAAAGCACTGCTTCAGCACTCCAATGGTTTTCTCCACGATATTGCGAGTGGCTCTGTGGCTCTCGTTATATCGCCTCTCGGCCTCGGTGTGGGTGTCACGCAGGGGGGTCATCAGCCAGCTGGTGAGACCATATCCTTTGTCACCAAGCATCCAGCATTGACCTTGTGGCTCATTGTTAAACAAGTCAGATACAGTGCTCTCACGCAGGATGTGAGCATCTTGGATGCTGCCGGGAAATTGAGCATTCTTTGCCATTATAATTTGCTGGTGGTCGACAACCAGTTGGACATTCAGGGAGTGGAATCCCTTGCGGTTACTGAAAACCTCAGCTTCCTGAAAAGGTGCCCGCATCACGATGTGTATACAATCTATTGCTCCCTGGACCTTGGGGAAGTTTGCAATTCTGGAGAATCCTAGAGCCCTCTCACTCTGTGCCCCCCTGGTTATAGGGAAGCTGATCAAGTCCCTCCTGTGTGCGTACAGGGTTTCAGTGACCTGTCTAATGCAGCGATGTATGGCATGCAGAGAAAGTCGGCAAGTGTCTCCAGCTATGGCCTGAAAAGAACCCAAATGCATAGAACGACAGTTTGACTTCGACAGACTGATGGTGCTGGCAGGCTGCAGATCTCCCCTTATGAGCTGGCATACCTCAGTGATAACCTCTTTGTGGACACAGTCTCCGAAGACAGGTGGTGTCGGGCAAGTTGAGGTATGACTGCTTGTCCTTGTACTTGTGGGGGGTGTAACGTCTGGTCCTCCTCATCAGTCTGGCATGTGTTACATTGGGCACATAATGCAGTGCAGCGTTCCTTCGGCGATGTCGAGTCTGCTGCCTGTATTTGGTCACCAAGAGAGAGTGAGAAAGGACAGGCCCCATTGCAGTAGCTCTCTGTTTTCCACCGATTGGTCACAAACAAGGAATGTCCCGACGAAGACACCTATTCAATTCCAATCGGTCACAGTATGGTCAAGATGTTTTTACAGATTTCACATCAACTCCAATAACCAGCAGAGTACATCCAAACTCCCCCGAGGTTGAAGCACAGCAGCCTTTTAAAGGACGCGACATGTGATGTAGAACATGGCGTCCATACCGCCGTGATTAGTTCCGGTTAGTTCCGCCTTTTGTGGGCGATATGTGTGCGAGGTGGTGAAATTGACGCTGGCCGATCTCATGGCCACTAGTTTCGGCAAATGTGATCTTTACGGCAAAAAAAGGTGGGCGGACGGTATTATTGAATCTCGGCGTTACACACATGGGGAAAGTAACGCTCAGTGATAAGTTTCCGAAAAATGCCCGTCAGTGTCCATTTTGTGGCTAAATGGGCGATATATGGGTGTTATACGTCATTTCAGTGGTAAAATGAGCGTTAAGTGGGCGTTAAGCAGGCAAAAATAGTGGAACATCTAACCCCTTGGCCTTTAAGGCTCAGTAGAACCATCACAAAATCTCAGACACAGCAGGAGGCCATTCTGCCCATCTTTCCTGTGCCGGCTCTGTGAAAGAGCTATCCGACTAGTCCCACTCCCCCCGCTCTTTCCCCACAGTTCAGCAAATTTCTCCTTTTCAAGTATTTATCCAATTCCCTGTTTGAAAGTTACTATTGAATCTGCTCCCACCGCCCTTTCAGGCAGTTCCCGATCACAACAACTCGCTACGTAAAAAAAGATCTCCTCGTCACCTCTCTGGTTCTTTTGCCGATCACCTTAAATCTGTGTCCCTCTGGTTTTCAACCCTCCTGCCACTGGAAACAGGTTCTCCCGAGGCGCTCTATCAAAACCCTCCATGATTTTGAACGTGTCTATCAAATCTCCCCTTAACCTGCTCTGTCCGTGGAGAACAAGCCAGGCGATATGTTTCCCCACCTTTGATACGACACTTTCTGTTTATATTGGGTTATCCCACAATGAGCGAGACACAGAGTGGGACAAGCAAGGGGCTGACAGGAGCTTTCTCAGCACTTCAGGCTGAAGCTTTGGATCATTGTACAAGTCCTGCAGACCCTTGGGTAGAAAGCGTATAAAGAGGGATAGTTGTTCAGTAGGAGATCTTATTGAAACATATAAGATTCTGAGGGGGCTTGACAGGAAATTAAAACTAGGG